>NW_006239096.1:319158-319368 GCF_000226075.1 Solanum tuberosum | reverse complement strand
TTCATGCATTCAAGACTTTAAGTAACAAGGAGGGACAATTTAGTCTACCAACCAAGTCATAACATTTTCATTTAAGGATACTTCATAATCCAACATCATTTCATATATACATCAGGAGAAATCATACTTTAACTCACAATGCTATCCACTTTACATAGGATCATCATCATAAGTAAGCCTAGCATGTACAAATACAACTATGCTCCCAAA
>NW_006239096.1:269212-316828 GCF_000226075.1 Solanum tuberosum | reverse complement strand
TTCTTCTTCTTCTTCACTCTCAAGAACCCTAACTCTTACTCTTTTAAAATGGAACAAAAATGATCCACAAACAGCCTAACACAACAATATAACCTCAAAAGAAAAGATTTGTGAAAAGACCAAAATGCCCTTAAATTTCCGGACGGACTCCTTGCCAACTGCCCAACTTTCAAAGGGTATAACTCGCTCATACGAACTCGAAATCGAGCAAACTCGGTGGCGTTGGAAAGATCGTTCCAAGGGCTTTCCAAACATAACTGGAACTACTCCTGGATCATCCTGAGCTAGGAGTTATGACTGCTCAAAGTTGGCCAAAAACTCACTGATTTCCACACTTGGCCAAATTTCCAGATTCTGAATTTTTTCCCAAAAATGACTACTTCCAATTTCAAGCTTCTTCATATTCATTTTAAATTGTCGGATGTTACAGAAACTTTCATTATTTCACTAGCACTTGAACTATTCAATAAAGAATTCAAATTGCATCTTTACACAGAAAACATAAAGGATAAAATTGAATGAAGGAAAAGAAAGAGGTAGGGCGACGATTTGCTGGCGTCGTAGTTGCCGTCGGCACCGGTGAAGAGGAAATGGGTCTCGGAGGGGAGATGGGGTTAAATAAAAAATAAAAACAAAAATAAGTTTTTATATTCATAAAATTATTTTTGAATTATTTAAATAGAGCTTTTTAAAAATATTGAATTCAATACCACGTGTCATCATTTTATTGGTGGGTAAGTTTTTTAGAAAATTATTTTTTAATTTTTTTAGTTAGTAAATAGATGTGTTTTAGAATATCATTTTTTAAATAAATTTTTGGACTCAAAAGCCACATGTCATCATTTAATTCATCAATTTGCCATATCACAACAAGTGTAGTACACATATCTCATATTTTTGGCTGATTGTAAAAAAAATGTCAAATAGGTATCAATTTTAAGGAGCATATAGGTCTTCAATAGGTACAACGGTTAGTTGAGGTGTTTAAACAAATTATGCGAACAACTTTAAGAGCATACAGATGACTTAATATATACACCTTACTATAGCCATCATGAAATTTTCCAACAAACATTAACAAGGTTTGACTATATTAAAAGAACAATTATCTTTTGATAATTACTCCGCTGTACTGAGTTTTATCTTCAACACCATATATATATCATATTATACTAAAGTTGGAAGCTCTAAACTTCAAAGTTGAATTATCATTTTGCCCTATGTTAAATTAAAATCTTAAATAGTAAATTTAATTTAATAGTCATATTTTATTTATGTAATGTAGAATTAAAAGTCCAACCCTTTAATTTCTTAGTTAATATATCATTGTAAATTTCCTAAGTTTTTATTAATTAATGCAAAATTTATTCACCTATAAAAAACTTTTCATTTCTTACTCCAAAAAGTGTGAAGAAATTGAAGAGTTGCAATGAACTCAACACATATTATAGGTCAAATTCATTTAGATAGTAAAAAGTCTATATGGTCATACTCCAATATGAGCACATAAAAACGTAAGAAATATTCCATAAATTCTATGAATTATTTGATAATGTTACTATTTTTAGTTAGCTCCTAGAAGACTATATATTTTTTTTCTTAAATTTTTGTCATTTTCTCTTATTTTGTTTTAAATAAATAAGTTTAATATGTCCTTAAGGCTTTTGGATATTTAACCAATATATATATAAGATTTAGTTTGACAGTTTTAAGAATATAGTGGAAACTCCTAACTTCAAAGTTGGATTATCATTTTAATCTGTCGCTACATCATATTAAAATATAATAAAAATATTAGCATATCACTAACATTATACAATAAATTTATTTCAAAGTGACTATTCATGATAAACGTATTTATTTATTAGCTAAAAATGTTATAAACCTGGCTAAACTAAATAGAAAAAGAAAACAAATAGACAATTACTCCTTGAAGACAAGAAATTAAAGTAGATACATGTATCTTACAAAGTTATTGTTCATGGATTATCTTTTTTTTTTTATATTTATTTTAATATTATTTGACCTTTCAAATTTCTATGTGACTTTTTTTATACTGCAATTTTTGTCCTATAAATTTAACTCTTCCAGAAAAGTTCTTATGTGCTACTCCTACAATCCTTATGTGCGGGAGCTCTAAATTGGTGAAATAATATCATAATTTGTGGGAAAAGTTGTGAGATCTCTCTTATGCAGTCATGAGGATAGATAAGAATTCAATTATTGAAACATGGTCTTTATCTCTATTTATATAGTTGAATTGTTGCTTTGTTTATAACTTGCTTTTAGTTTAGGATTTTTTGTGTGTTCAAAAACAGATTGATTGTTACATTAGATTTTGTTATAATTTTCATTATCAAGACAAGATAAAAAAAGAATAATTAATATCTTGCTTATGTGTTTCTTTTTTGTTCTTTGTATTTGTATATCACCTTTAAAAATGGATTTATAGAATGGTTACTCTTTCTTTTTATTATTTAAAGTTGAAACATATAGAATTAGATTAACGGTAGGTTCGATTAACATATCATCTTTGGGTTTCACTGAGGTGACTGCATCCTGATAACGGTCTTGAGCTTGTTGAGAAGTTATCAGTGCCATCATTTCCCCTCCATTGTTCAATTTTTCCACTGATGGAAAATAACTAACTGAAGAATCTGTCGAGGGCTGTTGTTCTGTCATCTTTTTAAGAATATCTTGATCCCTGTAAGTTAAAATTTGCTAACTACTAACCAAAGTTTAAAATCTATAAAGATTTACATACAAATTATGAATCCACTATGTCTTAATTCCTTCTTACTACATTAAGATACCTGCATTTGAAGCCCACCCGACAATTAACTGTGTGGTATGTGTTTAAAGTCTATATTGTACTAAATCATATATATTATATCATCATCATAATAATTAATTAATATTATTAAAGGTGGAAAGATTTTAGGTTTAAAGTTAAATTACGAAAATGTCTTTCTCTATTTTTTAAAATTACAAATACTTTTACTATTTTAAAAAAATTAAATATATAATGACAATTAAACTACATTGTTAGATGTTACAACTTATCATTTTCCATTTATTAATAGCTTTCATTGTTAAACCTTTTAGCTTCTACCATTAAACACAATTATTTACAGTTTTTTATGTACACAATTTCTCCCTTTATAAATTGGATAAAAAATGTTAGTCCACTACACTTTATGTTTCATCATCTTTTAGTTTTTATGTAATGTAATTTTTTATTTTTTGTTCATTTTTTCTGTTATTGATATATTTAAAAAGGTTCATGTATCCCACATAAGATTTAAGAGTAATAGCTTCATGTGTTGGATAATTTGGGAGTGAGATGATATCCTCTCACTCTTTGTATTTGCTTATAACTTTCATGTGCAAGTTAGATATCATTACAGGGCATTTATGGGACTAAATATCACGGAAGATATGGAAAGTGACATTAATGGAGACCCTTTTTATCACGACCTAGACCGTCATGATTGACACCCACTCTAACCCTCCGATGGGAGAACCACTACTACAACCCAAAACAAGCAACTAAACTAAGTAGGTTAAATAACTAATTAATGAAGTTCTCATAAACTTCAGAAAGAGATCTAACAAATAAAATGAACAATGCAAAATTAAATACCTAGAACCTGAAAGTCAATGTACCAAAACATCTAACAAGATCCATAAGTCTAAACAAGAAGGGTTACAACCCCAAACTAATGAACTATAACTAACTAGAAAAGTCTAAGTCTGAAATATAGACATAGACGAAAGGAGAACTCATGGCAGCCTGGAAGAATTGGCTCACCCTTGAATTCGAACAAGATCACTGATCTTCTAGACAAGGTGTGTCAATAGCCGCCTGAAGACGCCCTGTACTCAACAAAAATAAGAGCAAGTGCAGTATCAGTACACAATCACAGTGTACTGGTAGGATCACGCGACCATCCCACTAAGTGTAACATAAGCAAGTCAACAACAATATAATCACATGTATATATCGAACATATACAATATTATCAACAATACGAACAACGAACAACTTCACATTTCTCAAGATTCACAATTATGACAAGTCATTGGTCCTCTTATGGAACCCAAACCCAAACAGTTAGCATACCGGAACGTGGTACCCGATCCAATCGTTAGGCCAGAACGTGGCAACCGATCCCAGTTAGTATACCTAAACGCAGTATCCGATCCCATCACACACCACAATCACAATCACAAGTACATTCTCAATAATCATACAATCAAGAAGTGATTCATGACATATATTCATTCATCTATCTCATTACAACATGTGTGATCAATAATGCAACATTCACATACATACATGTATCATAATGAAGCAAGAATATACATCACACAATCATAGAATCACAATCATCACCTACCTCGAAATAAGCTTGAAACTCTAACAAACTTGATCTTTCCCTTTCCGGATTCGTTCCGCTTGTTCTTGGTCTACAAACAATCAATACAAAACGAAAATCAATAAACAATCACTAATTACCCGAATTACTAACAATTCTATGAACCTTAGATCAACCCATGATCCCAATTATCAAATTTAGGGTTGTTTCCACCATAGAATCTAGATCAAAACCCCTACCCATCAATATTTACCCTTTCCATTACGTTCTACGGATCGAAAAACAGATTCGGGGAGTTAAAAATCTGACCTTTAGCCTTAAGAATGGTGGAAAACGAGTAGGAGTCGCTTGGGGTTCGTTCCTTAGCTCTAAAAATCGAAAAGTGCAGAATAAGGTCGTTTAGGGGTTTATTTACTACTTTAAGTCGCGTCTGGCCCGCCACAGCGGCACCTAACCCGCTTCAGCGGCGACGCCAGGGTGACCAAATTCCCCGCCAAAGTGGGTTGCACAAGATAGAGAGCTATTTAAAGAATTTCAAAATTCCCCTTTCACAATACACCATCAACCAACGACACTCAGAAAATACCCGTTTACGCCAAAGTCAGTTTCGGGAGTTCTACTCACCCAAATTCAATTCTGTAAAGTCGTACGGATTCTTTAATGCGCTAGCTATCTACTCATGTAATCAAAATCTTATTTAAGTCACTCGATTGTTACCAGATTTCCCCACAGCTTAATGACTCCAATTTTGTCCAAATCTGGACTAGGTTGGGAAATTTCAAGTTACTACAAAAATGTTTTTCGATCCAAAAATTTTCCCCGTTGGTTTTTCTTGAACGACGAAACCCAGTCATTACCATAGATATCAATTTACCCATCACTCATCTCCAAGTGACAAACTTAGGAAAAAAAGGCTAAGGAAAGAACGAAGTAGTACCTGAATCGACAAACAATTGAGGATACTTGTCTCGCATGTCCCTCTCGATTTCCTAAGTAGCTTCCTCAACTGGATGATGCTTCAATTGAAATTTCACGGACTTAATCTCCTTGGTCATCATCTTGCGCACATCACGATCTAGAATTGCAATCAGTTATTTCTCATATTGGAGGTCTTTGTCTAACACAATTGAGTCCCACTTAATGATGTAATCACCATCACCGTGATATCTCTTCAACATGGACACATGAATACCAGATGAACACTGGATAGAGTAGGAGGTAGAGCCAATCTATAGGCCACTGGCCCTACACATTCAAGAACTTCAAAGGAACTAATGTATCGCGGACTTAACTTACCCTTCTTGCCAAATCCCATCACCCCTTTCATGGGTGATACCTGATGTTTGCGTAATCAAGACACAACTTTAAATACAAGTGTCTACGATCGTGCAATAGTATAGTAACCCAACCAAGGGTTGGGATCGTCCCAAGAGAGTGGTTTTGAGAATTTATAGAAAAATAAAATTTTGTTCTAACTAGTCGTAGCTAAAGACATTAACGAGTAAAAACATTGTAAATTAAAAAGGGGGACACAAAAGTGTTAAATATCACATGGGGATTTTGTCACAAGTAAGCTAAATTAGTGAAATCAATAAGGAAATCTAAGCAATGAGAGGGGGATTCTTGGGATGTGGCCGGAATATGAGTTATTCTAAATTATTGGGTACATGATTTCGATAGAAAATTTATAGAGTAATAGTGACTAGGCTAAGCTTTATGTGGAAATAAATTCTCTCTCGAGCAACTTACCCCGTTTCAAATAGGTTCCTCTCGGACACCCACTTGCCGTATGAAGACCAGCCTACGCCTTACCCCACACTCTCTCTCGATCTGAGTGTTAGGATATGGGACTAGGGTTCACTCTCTCGAATTGAACCTCATGTCGACCCACTCCTTATGCCATCAATCTAGTAGTCTTAGTTTTATGACCTCTCTCTCTCGCAAGCCGAAAACACATAAATAAACTTGTATTTGCAACTATAAATTCATTAGATTCATCCACAACTACTAGACGAAATCACGATTAAACTACAAATAAACTATCAGCAAGCAAGACCCAACAATTATCTTAACTCATATTCGCTAAATCACACCCCAAGAATTGGGGTTTTAGTTACACATCAAGAGTTATAAATTTATAACTAAATGAGTTTGCATTCAAATGGGTATGAAGATTTAAGTCTTGTTACATGCCAAAAAATGAAGAATCCAAGAGACCCAACTCCAAATCTTGAAGATGAAAACCCTTTTCTCCTTCAAGTCTTCAAAACCCTCTCAAGATTAGAGCAAAAATACCAAAAAGTACTATTCTAATGTGAAAATTATTATAATGGTCTCTTTCTTTCAAATTAATAAAGAGTTTAGTATTTATAGACTTCAGAAAATAATGCTAGTGGATTGCTCGGCGAGGTTAGTTGCGAATGTCGAATGACTCGGCGATTCACCCTTTTTTTAGTTCATCGTCGTTTGTGCATTGCCTTCAGCATCTATGCGTTCTGGATCAATGAGGAGTATACTTCTGCTTCGCGGCACTGATCGGTGAAACTTCGACTGCTCCTTTCATCGCCTTTATGATCCTTCTTCTTCAAGGATTCGTGTACTGGAGCAAAGGGCGGAGTGCGTCCCTTCGGCGAATCGCCAAACTTGCTTGGCAATGCTCAGGCTTCAGCTTCTTCGTTCTTTTCAAACTTTTTGTTCCTTTTTGCGGCTAACTGTCCATGCTTCCACTAAAACTTCAAATAGCTGAAACTTAAGTGTTTTGCATCAGATATTTAGATTAAATAAGCATTTGAGGACAACATTTCTATTAAAATAAAGCTCTATATGAGTCCAATTTGTGGACTCATCAACACCCCGAACTTAAACTTTTGATTGTCCTCAAGTAAAACTTAAGTTCAACAGTTCAAATAGGATGCCTCAAATAGTGCTACACAAGACTAAATCATGAACATACACAACAAGACTCAAATTACTCATACAAAGATCAATTGTGTACTCTAAGATTCAATTTGTGACATATCATTACCAAAGATTCTCATGCTCGCAATACTTGTTACTTGTGCAAGTTGAAGCTCAACAAAAAATATCTAAATGCCCTCACATAAAAAATGATTGCATATTCACACACAGAGGTTAATCAGTTCAAGATCAGGAATTAGATACAACACTCACACTTAAAAAGAGGAACATAATGAATGTTTTCACCCATAGGCTTGCCCTTATTCTCCAATCGATCTTCAGTTCGGGTCACTCAAGATCAAAAAGGTCTTTCTAAGGCTTGGAATAGGGATGAGTGCAAATGTATGGTCATTTAGGCTTAGTGACTTTTTCCTCGTGAGATGTGGTATTCTCAAGGCATCCCCTTCTTTTCCTTAATCAATTCTTTTTCTAGTGCTTCTAAGTCATTTTTTATTCACCTCCATGAATTGCTTGTTAACCCAATTTCTTTTGTACTTTATTCCCCATTTTTTTTATAGGGGTTCCATTGTTCTGTAACACCATGTGTTAAGGGAGACTTTTCTTGCACTTCTTGACTTCTCCATTTCCTTTTCACCACACCCCCAACTTAGGCTTTTGGCCTAAGTTGACTATTCGTTAAACCACAAATCAAGAGGATTATAGGTAGTGGGTCAAGTAAGGTCTAGGGTTCATCAAGGTTCTTCCAAAGAAAGGTAAGGCTCAAAGGGTGTTCAAAAGAGTTTCACACGCTCACGGGTAGGCCACAAAAGAGGTATATGTCAAGTTTGGCTCACACTCTTCAAAAGTTGCCTAAGATCATTTCAAGAGCACACCTTACTAAATCAATCAGACTAAGGGGGAAAATTCTAGGTTTATTCATGCAAGGTTCAAAGTAAGCTCATCACACAAGGCATCGGCACTTAAGTCAAACAAGACCACACACTTTTGCTAGTGTGCAACGGTCATCACAAGAGAATCGATTTGATAAATGGCTAATCACAACGAGATGCAAAGAGTTCACATATTGTCTATGCAACTTCATTTGGCCTCATCGTAGTCGTACATTCATGTTCATTCGATTGTAAGCACTATTCAAGTAATCAGTATTGATCAAAACTGCGATACAAATTTTGCAAAAGAACAACCACATTCAACACACAAAGGGTGGCAAAAATGTTTGAAAAATCAATTTTTTTTGAAAGGGTCAAAATCATTATGCAATTAAAAATAAGCAGAGTCTCAAGCTCAAACATCCACAGAAATAGATAAAACACAATTTTAGAGTAGAATAACCCAAATATGAACACAAAACACGAAAAAAAGTAGCATACAAAAGGTGTGGGCCTCACCCCACCACTAATAAAATGCATTTGTCCTCAAATGTAAATAACAAACATCCGAAAGTACAAATAGAGAAAAACAGAGAGGGGGGCAAAGAATAATCTTGGTTAATCAGCTGCCTTATCTGTCGAGGCGGCATGTTTGAGGTGGGGATGTTAAGCGGACCGCTGAGTGGTTCCTCAATCTCTCCACAACTTTGCTAGGTAGCCCAATGCGTCCAGTCTCAACCCATGTTCTCGAATGCTTTACAACCACCCTTTTGCGCTGACCAATTTAAAGTGCAATCCATGTTCCGAGCATAATTTTATAACTAGAATACTTATGTAATGCATGAATATATGGAAATTAGTGTGCGAAGATGCAGTTGGAGGAATGAAAGGTGTAAAAGTGAACAAGTTATAGAATTTTAACCCTTTCTTGCTTGCAAACTGTCTAGTTTATGCTCATTCGGCGGCGATGGTCTTGATTTCTGAGTCAGTCGGCGTTTCGCCGAAAAGCTGTTTACTTTACCGAGTTTTACAGAACTTTCCAAGCAAATTTGGATGTTCAAAAGGCGGTAAGCATCGGGGTCGCCAATATTGTTAGCAATTCACCAATACTTTTCTGGGATTGCCGAGTTTTACATACTCCAATTTGAAGCTATCTTGAGTCAAACGGTAGAATTGCTTTGGTGCGCCAACCTCTTTGGCAACTCACCGACTTGATCTGTTGCTCGCCACCCAACACTCTTTCTAACACCTTTTCACACTTCAACTTGTATAAACAACACACTATTATTTTACCAATATGCAAATATAAAATATTAAAGGGTTTTGGGTTGCCTCCCAAACAGCGCCTTAGTTAAAATCGCGGCACGACGCAAGTCAACAACTATTCTTCATCCTCAGAGTCGCCTATGTTATAATTAGGCGAGTCCTCGGTGAATGGTGGGTAATGACCTGATATCAAATAGCCGATTTGAGCATCATGTAGCTGAATAGTCATGGAGAGAGAGGTTGACGCTTCATTTAACATTTCGATGTTTTCCTTCATCTCATTCAACATCTCCTCATGTGCCTCAATTTTTTTCTGAATGAGTGAAAGAGCTTCGTCACCTTGCACACCTCCTTCCTTCTTCCCATGACTATGTTCTCAGAGGGAGAAATGCTTTTCTTTTTCCATGGCTTGTACTTCCAATTCCATGACTCGGTTGGATAGAGCATCTAACTAGGTAACTAGTGTGTCCCACTCCTACTTCTTTTTGGCTTCTTTGCTGGCTTCTACCATGCCATCAAGGAGTTTTGTTATGACTTCATAGGGCTAGTATAGCATGCCTCCCTCGCAAAGTTGACCGGCTACACTTCTATTCTCAGGTCCAAGGCCCTATAAATGCATTCCAGTAGTGCCTCTTCCATCATCCAATGAGATGGGAATGGTTGCAACACGTACAACTTGAAACTTCAACCACTTTCCTGAATTATTTCATCCCCCACTTGTTTGAATGTCAGGAGGTTTTCCCTCAGATTTAACAATTTCAAGAGGGGATGGTCCGTGTGGTATCCATAATGATCGTCCATTCTTATTTTCCCTGTTGTGATATTCAAATGGGTTCCTCTCGGACACCCACTTGCCGCATGAAGACCAGCCTACGCCTTACCCCACTCACTCTCTCGAGCTGAGTGTTAGGATATGGGACTAGGGTTCACTCTCTCGAGCTGAACTTCATGTCAACCCATTCCTTAGGCCTTTAATCTAGTGGTCTTAGTTTTACGACCTCTCTCTCTCGCAAGCCAAAAAAACATAAATAAACTTGTATTTGCAAATACAAATTCATTAGATTCATCCACAACTACTAAATGAAATCACCATTAAACTACAAATAAACTATCAGCAAGCAAGACCTAACAATTATCTTGACTCATATTCGCTAAATCACACCCCAAGAATTGGGGTTTTAGTTACACATCAAGAGTTATAAATTTATAACTAAATGAGTTTGCATTCAAATGGGTATGAAGATTTAAGTCTTGTTACATGCCAAAAATGAAGAATCCAAGAGACCCAACTCCAAATCTTGAAGATGAAAACCCTTTTCTCCTTCAAGTCTTCAAAACCCTCTCAAGATTAGAGCAAAAATACCAAAAAGTACTATTCTAATGTGAAAATTATAATAATGGTCTCTCTCTTTCAAATTAATAAAGAGTTTAGTATTTATAGACTTCAGAAAATAATGTTGGTGGATTGCTCGGCGAGGTTAGTTGCGAATGTCGAATGACTCGGCGATTCACCCTTTTTTTAGTTCATCGTTGTTTGTGCTTTGCCTTCAACATCTATGCATTCAGGATCATTGGGCGGTATACTTTTGCTTCGCGAAATTGATCGGCGAAACGCCAACTGCTCCTTTCATCGCCTTTTTTATCCTTCTTCTTCAGGGCTTCGCGTACTGGAACAAAGGGCGGAGTGCATCCCTTCGGCATATCGCCAAGCATGCTTAGCGATGCTTAGGCTTCAGCCTCTTCATTCTTTTCAACCTTTTTGTTCCTTTTTGCGCCTAAGTGTCCATTCTTTCACTAAAACTTCAAACACCTGAAACTGAAAGTGTTTTCATAAGATATTTAGATTAAATAAGCATTTGAGGACACTATTTATATTAAAATAAAGTCCTAAATGAGTCCAATTTGTGGACTCATCAACATTTTGATATTTGCGTAATCAAGACACAACTTCTTATACAAGTGTCTACGATCGTGCAATAGTATAGTAACCCAACCAAGAGTTGGGATCGTCCCAGAGAGTGGTTTTGAGAATTTATAGAAATATAAAATTTAGTTCTAACTAGTCATAGCTAAATACATTAACGAGTAAAAAAATTGTAAATTAAAAAGTGGGACACAAAAGTGTCAAATATCAAATGGGGGTTTTGTCACAAGTAAGCTAAAATTACTGAAATCAATAAGGAAATCTAAGCAATGTGAGGGGGATTCTTGGGTTGTGACCGGAATACGAGTTAATCTAAATTATTGGGTACATGATTTCGATAGAAAATTTATAGAGTAATAGTGACTAGCTAAGCTTTATGTGGAAATAAGTTCTATCTCGAGCAACTTACCCCGTTTCAAATTGGTTCCTCTCGGACACCCACTTGCAGCATGAAGACCAACCTACGCATTACCCCACTCACTCCCTCAAGCTGAGTGTTAGGATATGAGACTAGGGTTCACTCTCTCGAGCTGAACCTCATGTCGACCCACTCCTTAGGCCATCAATCTAGTAGTCTTAGTTTTACTATCTCTCTCTCTCGAGCAAGCCAAAAACACATAAATAAACTTGTATTTGCAACTACAAATTCAATAGATTCATTCACAACTACTAGACGAAATAACCATGAAACTACAAATAAACTATCAACAAACAAGACCCAACAATTATCTTAACCCATATTCGCTAAATCACACCCCAAGAATTGGGGTTTTTAGCCAAATATCAAGAGTTAGAAATTTATACCTAAATGAGTTTGCATTCAAATGGGTATGAAGATTTAAGTCTTCTTACAGGCCAAGAATGAAGAATCCAAGAGATCCAACTCCAAATCTTGAAGATGAAAACCCTTTTCTCCTTCAAGTCTTCAAAACCCTTTCAAGTTTAGAGCAAAAATACCAAAAAGTACTATTTTAATGTGACAATTACAATAATGGTTCTCTCTCTTTCAAATTAATAAAGAGTTTAGTATTTATAGACTTAAGAAAATAGTGATGGCGGATTGCTCAGCGAGGTTAGTCGCGAACGCCGAATAACTCTGCGATTCGCCCTTCTTCTAGTTCATCGTCATTTGTGCTTTGCCTTCAGCATCTATGCGTTCTAGAACATTGGGCGGTATACTTCTGCTTCGTGGAACTGATCAGTGAAACGCCAACTGCTCCTTTCATCACCTTTTTTATCCTTTTCCTTCAGGGATTCGCGTACTGGAGCAAAGGGCGGAGTGCGTCCTTTCGGCGAATCGCCAAGTATGCTTGGCGATGCTCAGGCTTCAGCTTCTTAGTTCTTTTCTACCTTTTTGTTCCTTTTTGCGCCTAAGTGTCCATGCTTCCACTAACACTTCAAATAGCTAAAACTTAAGTGTTTTCATAAGATATTTAGATTAAATAAGCATTTGAGGACATTATTTCTATTAAAATAAAGCTCTATATAAGTCCAATTTGTGGACTCATCAACATCCCCATCTTAAACCTTTGCTTGTCCTCACATAAAATTCAAGCTCAACAGTTCAAATAGGATGTCTCACAAGACTAAATCATGAACATACACAACAAGACTCAAATTACTCATGAAAAGATCAATTGTGTACTGAAAGATTCAAATTGTGACACACCATTACCAAAGATTCTCATTCTTGCAATACTTGCTACTTGTGCAAGTTCAAGCTTAATAAAAAACATCTAAATGCCCTCACATAAAGAATGATTCCATATTCACACACAGAGGTTAATCAATTCAATATCAGGAATCAGATGTAACACTCACACTGAAAAAGAGGAACACACTGCATGTTTTTACCCATAGGATTGCCCTTATTTTCCAATCGATCTTCAATTCGGCTCACTCAAGATCAAAAAGGTCTTTCTAAGGCTTGTAATAGGGATGAATGCAAAGGTTTGGTCATTTAGGCTCAGTGACTTTTTCCTCGTGAGATGTGGTATTCTCAAGGCATCCCCTTCTTTTCCTTCATCAATTCTTTTTCTAGTGCTTCTAAGTCATCTTTCTATTCACCTCTATGGATTATTTGGAAACCCAATTTCTTTTGTATTTTATTCCACATCTTTTTTTATAGGGGTTCCATTGTTCTGCAACATCATGGGCTAAGGGAGACTTTTCTTGCACTTCTTGACTTCTCCTATTCCTTTTCATCACACTCCCAACTTAGGCTTTTGGCCTACGTTGACTATTCGCTAAACTACAAATAAAGAGGATTATAGTGGGTCAACTAAGGTCTAGGGCTCATCAAGGTTCTTCCAAAGAAAGGTAAGGCTCAAAGGGTATTCAAGAGAGTTTCACATGCTCACGGGTAGGCCACAAAAGAGGTATATGTCAAATTTGGCTCACACTTTCCAAAAGTTGCCTAAAATCATTTCAAGAGCACACCTAAGTAAATCAATCAGACTAACGGGGAAAGTTCTTGATTTATTCATGCAAGGTTCAAAGTAAGCTCATTACACAAGGCATCGACACTTAGGTCAAACAAGACCACACACTTTTGCTAGTGTGCAATGGTTATTACAAGAGAATCAATTCGATAAATGGCTAATCACAACGAGATGCAAATAGTTTATATATTATCTATGCAACTTTATTTGGGGTCATCGGTATTGATCGAAATCGTGACTCAAATTTTGCAAAAGAACAGCCACATTCAACATACGAGGGGTGGCAAAATGTTCGAAAGGGTCAAAATCTTTTTGCAATTTAAAAACATAAAGGAGCTACAAGCTCAAACATCCATAAAAAATAGTATTTAATATAATTAAAAACACACAACCCAATTGTACACAAAAACACAAATATCAACACAAAAGGTGTGGGCCTCACCCCACCACAATTAAAAAGTATTTTTGTCCTCAAATGAAACCAATAAGTATCTAACATTTAAAGTAAAGAAAGAACAGAGAAATAGGTAAAGAGGGGATCCTGTCTACAGGTTTTCTCCATCTTTCGGGGCATTATTGCCTGATGCATTAGCCTGAAATTCGATCATGGTCCTCGGATTGTCATTCTGGTTGTCATTGTGTTATTTGCCCTAGCTTCTGCAACGATGTTACCAGCAACCATTTTGTCCACGTCATGGCTTGCCAAGAAAGAGTTTATAGCCATGTAGACTCCACGTTTCCACGAAGGAATAGTGGGATCAATGGGACCCTTCTGTTGGAGCTCGCTTTCTTACTTTCTCTTCTCTCTTTTGCCAGTTCTTCTATCTTCTCGTCTCTTTTGAAATCTTGTGCTCTTACATGTCGGGGTGGCATATCTCTCCCTGCGACCTTTGGTCTAGCCATTTCTGTAAAGGATTTCGAGACAAAGTTAGACAATATTTAAATAGTGGCAGGGGAGTCCTGGGTGTAGAATTGCTTCACCAAAATAGTTGGTGAAGTGCGCATCCAACTAGGATGTTCGCTGAAAATGATGCATAGATGGTACAAGGGTGTAGATAAAGGGGCAGATAAGAAGGCTTTCGGCGAGTCGCCGAGTGTGCTTAGCGACATCAGACTTACCGCCGAAAGTAACAGATCAATCAATACATGCAGCATTAGGTTAAAGGCAAATTGGGGACGTTAGGCGAACCGCCGAGCTGTTCGATGAGCTCGATTTAGCTCGCCAAACTACCCAACATGTCTATTTTAAACCTATTTCTTTCAAATTCAACCCCGCAACCTCTGATAACGCAATGTAAGTTTGTACAACACAAATTCAATGAGGACCCTACACAATTTTAGCAATCTCATAGCAAAATAATTTAACTCAAAAGCACAGTCGAGTGGAATTCCACCAATTTCGCAAATACTATTGAATAATAATTGATAATGCATGTGATCCCATGAACTCAGAGACTCAGCAAGGATTTAACAATATCAACATCAAGCAAATGAGTACAACATCAAGCAAATGAGTACAAAAATATTGATCAAATAACTGAGGGGTTCGATTACCAACCTTTGATATCGAATTAGATAGTACTGAGGTGCTAGGCAGCAATGCGATCCAAATCTGAGCAGAATTCGACACTTAAAATACTCTAAAAGTGCAAGAAATGTAACTACTAGAGTGCGAGTGTGAATTTGTAAAAAGGAAGAAAGTGAAAGAAAGTAAGTGAAAGAAAGTAAGTGAAATAGAACTTTTAAACATGTGACTTATGACCATCCAGTTTATTCTCATTTGGCGATGTTAGTCAGTCTCGCTCAATCACTTGGCGAAGCACCGAATATAACAGAGTTTTCAGTTCAGGTGGGTAGTGCATTGAGGGTCTTTGTCGAGATCGCCAATTGGGTTGTCGAGGCGCCGAAAAAATTCACACTCCGCCGAGTTTTACAGACTCAACCTTTAAGATGTATTGCGTCAAATGGCAGAAATGATCGGGTATACCGAACTTGTCGGCGATCCGCCAAACTGAACTGTTGCTTGCCTCCATACATCTTTTCAAGCACTTTTCTTACTCAATCTGTACAAACAACACACTATTATTTCATCAAGATAACAAAAATCGAGTAAATAGTTTTGGGTTGCCTCCCAAACAGCGCCGTAGTTAACGTCGTGGCACGACATATGTTAACTTTCAAACCTCACTCTTGGGGTTAGCCGTAGTATTACTAGGAAAACCCCCCTGCTGTCTCGGGTTTAGATGAAACGAGATATGACCCATTTGGGTCTCTAACTGCTTGATTGAAACTGAATGAGAGGTAACAGTTTGGCTGAGGGTATACACATCTTCTTTCATGCCTCTTAGAATTTTGTCTGACCTTTCAACTTTGTTTATGATATATGAGAGCATATCCTCGGACCTACCACCTTCCAAATCCTTGGGCTTTTGTCGCTCGTGGGGAGGCACATATCTATCCTTCTCCCCATCCTTCCAATTTTGATTCCGGTCCCTCCATTCACGGTCTCGATCTTTCCATCCTTCGTCTCTACCCTAACCTTGGTTATCACCCTACCTTGGGTAGTTTGAACGATAACCACCATGTTGGTTTGCTAGAAAGTTTACCTCCTCACTATACAGAGCTTCAAACTTCATCTTATGAGGATTCGTTCTCCCAACCCCCACAACATTAACACCATGGGTACCAGCCCCCATGACATTCTTTGATAGAATATAAAGCTATGTCATAATCTTAGTCATGTTTTGGTCTCTCTCATTGTCCTTTTCAATCTGCTCCTTAGATAATTGGAAGGTGACAGGGGAGACTTGGTCCTCTCGAGTGTACCTGGTCCTCTCGAGTGTACCACGCTCTGTTGATGGTTGTCATGCCATCTAAAAGCTGGGTTGCTACTGTGTATGGCTGCTGAATTAAACCTCCAGGTGAGAGTTGATCAGCGACACTTTGTTTACCGAGTCTAAACTCCGATAGAAGTATTGAAGGACCACGTTATCAGGAAGACCATGGGTTAGACATTGCTGCACCAATTTTTTAAAATGGAGCCAAGTTTCGTGCAGAGGTTCTGAATTACGAATAGTCATCATTTTTTAGGGAGGGAAAAAGCACACATTAAATGCGGTAACCAGCGCCTCCCACGAAGTTATTGAGTTACGTGGCAACTCAGTCATCCACTTGCATGCCTCGCCCATCAAAGAAAAAGGGAATAACCTCAATCAAACTGATTCTTGAGAGATGTTTTTGAACGAGAATTATGCACACACATCTACGAAATTTCGAAGATGCTCATGTGAGTCCTCATGAGCTAATCCACTGAAAAGTCCCTTTAGTTGCAAAAGTTGCAACATGGTGCTTCTTATGTGGAATACCGTATTTCACTCGGCTGAAGGTAGACAGATAGATCCAACACCTCCCATGAGATGCGGATCATTGATATTAGGGTCTTGGACATCGTGGAGGTTGCCGATGTCGTCCTGATGGCCCACCTGGCTCCATTACTATCGTTAATACTCATGCTTTCTGAAATGTTTACACACTCAACAAAACAAAACTAAAAATTAAATTAGTAATCACTACACTAAGAAGCACAAAAACGCTAGTTGACTACAACTAAGAAGAACAAAATTCTACTAATAAAAAAAAAATCTCAAATCACACTACTCCCCAGCAATGGCGCCATTTTGATGTTTGCGTAATCAAGACACAACTTCCAATACAAGTGTCTATGATCGTGCAATAGTATACTAACCCAAACCAAGGGTTGGGATCGTCCCAAGAGAGTGGTTTTGAGAATTTATAGAAAAATAAAATTTTGTTCTAACTAGTTGTAGCTAAAGACATTAACAAGTAAAAACATTGTAAATTAAAAACGGGGACACAAAAGTGTCAAATATCAAATGGGGGTTTTGTCACAAGTAAGCTAAAATTACTGAAATCAATAAGGAAATCTAAGCAATGAGATGGGGATTCTTGGGATGTGACTGAAATACGAGTTAATCTAAATTATTAGGTACATGTTTTCGATAGAAAATTTATAGAGTAATAGTGACTAGGCTAATCTTTATGTGGAAACAAGTTCTCTCTCGAACAACTTACCCCGTTTCTAATGGGTTCTTCTCGGACACCCACTTGCCGCATGAAGACCAACCTACACCTTACCCCACTCACTCTCTCGAGCTGAGTGTTAGAATATGAGACTAGGATTCACTCTCTCGAGCTGAACCTCATGTCGACTCACTCCTTAGGCCATCAATCTAGTAGTCTTAGTTTTCGACCTCTCTCTCGCAAGCCGAAAACACATAAATAAACTTGTATTTGCAACTACAAATTCATTAGATTCTTCCATAACTACTAGACGAAATCACCATTAAACTACAAATAAACTATCAGCAAGCAAAACCCAACATTTATCTTAACCCATATTCGCTAAATCACACCCCAAAAATTGGGGTTTTTTAGCCACACATCAAGAGATAGAAATTTATACCTAAATGAGTTTGCATTCAAATGGGTATGAAGATTTAAGTGTTGTTACAGGCCAAGAATGAAGAATCCAAGAGACCCAACTCCAAATCTTGAAGATATAAACCCTTTTCTCCTTCAAGTCTTCAAAACCCTCTCAAGCTTAGAGCAAAAATACCAAAAAATACTATTCTAATGTGAAAATTATAATAGTGGTTCTCTTCTTTAAAATTAATAAAGAGTTTAGTAATTATAGACTTCAGAAAATAATGTTGGTGGATTGCTCGGCGAGGTTAGTCGCGAACGCCGAATGACTCGGCAATTCGCCCTTTTTCTAGTTTATCGCCGTTTGTGCTTTGCCTTCAGCATCTATGCGTACTAGATCATTGGGCTATATACTTCTACTTCACGAAACTGATCAGCAAAATGCCGACTACTCCTTTCATCCCCTTTTTGATCCTTCTCCTTCAGGGTTTCGCGTATTGGAATACAGGGAGGAGTGGTCCCTTCGGCGAATCGCCAAGCATGCTTAACGATGCTCAAACTTTAACTTCTTCGTTCTTTTCAACCTTTTTGTTCCTTTTTGCGCTTAAATGTCCATGCTTCCACTAAAACTTCAAATACATGAAACTTAAGTGTTTTCATAAGATATTTAGATTAAATAAGCATTTGAGGACACTATTTCTATCAAAATAAAGCCCTAAATGAGTCCAATTTGTGGATTCATCAATACCTTAAGAAGAACATTCTCACCGGTTTGAAACGTCATGTCTCTTACCTTATGATTCGCATAATTCTTCTATATACTCTGGGCTGCTAAAAGCTTAGCTTGAATACTCCTCACCTTATCTTGATCATCCTTCACTAAATCAACCCCCAAAAGTTTCACATCTCCAACCTCAAACCAACATATGGTTGATCTGCATCCCCTCCCTTAGAGTGCCTCAAATGGTGTCATATCTACGTTGGAGTGATAACTATTATTACATGAGAACTCAGACAAAGGTATGAATGTATCCCAATGCCCTCCAAAATCAATCACACATGCCCTCAACATGTCTTCTAACACATGAATAGTCCTCTCTGACTGCCCGTCTGTCTGTAGATGGAAGGTTGTACTAAAAGTGAGTTGCCCAAATCATCATGCAATTTCCTCCAAAACTTGGAAGTGAATTGGATACCACGGTCTGATATGATAGCAAGGGGTACTCCATGCAACCTCTCTATCTCCTTCACATAAATCTTAGCCAATTGTTCAACATTATAATCTATTCTTACCGGAATAAAATGGGATGACTTAGTCAATCTTTCAACTACTACCCAAATCGAATCAAACTTCCTTAAGGTCTTGGGAAGACCAACCACAAAAATCCATGACTATCATTTCCCACTTCCATTCCGGAATTGGTATTCTTTGAAGTAAAGCCGCAGGCCTTTGGTCTTCATAATTCACTTGTTGGCAATTTGGCACTTAGCCACAAACTCCGCTATGTCTTTCTTCATCCCCGGCCACTAATAAATTCGCGTCAAATCATGGTACATCTTGGTCACACCTAGATGAATGGAATATCGCGAACCATGGGATTCTATCAATAATGTTTTAATCAAGTCATCAACTCAAGGAACACAAATACTCCCTTTAACACTGAGTAAACCTTCTGCATTAAGAGTGGTCTCTTATGCCTTACCCAATTCCATCCTCTTCTTGAGCTCGTTCAAATTTTCATCCTCAAATTGTTAGGCCTTGATTTCCTCAATGAACGTGGCCTTAACTTCAATATTGGCTAACACCCCACCTCTTTCAGAGATACCCAACTGCATGAACTTAGACTCCAAGGTCTGAATTTCCCTAGCCAAAGGTCACTTAGTTACACTCAAGCAAGCTAAACTACCCATACTCACCGTTTTTCGACTCAAAGCGGCTGCCACTACATTAGCCTTACTCGGATGGTATTGAATGGTCACATCATAATCCTTAAGTAACTCCATCCACCTTCGTTGTCTCAAATTCAGATCCTTTTGGGTGAACACATGTTGTAAACTATGATGATTAGTAAGCACTTCACACTTAACACCATAAAGATAATGCCGCCAGATCTTAAGAGCAAATACTACAGCTGCCAACTTCAAATCATGTGTTGGATAATTCCTCCCATGCACCTTCAATTGGCGCGACGCATAGGCTATAACATTCTTATCCTGCATTAGTACAGCGCCCAACCCAGAATGATAAGCATCACAATAAATAACAAAGTATTTACCTTCAATTGGTAGCGCAAGAATAGGTGCGGTGGTCAAAAGAGTCTTGAGATTTTAAAAGCTCTCCTCACATTTTTCAGTCCTTTCAAATGGAATCTCCTTCTTAGTCAAATTAGTCAAGTGAGTGGCAATAAAAGTAAAATTCTTCACAAATCGATGGTAGTAGCTAGCGAGCCCCAAAAAACTCCAAACTTCTGTCACAGAGCTAGGCCGAACCCAATTTTTAACCGCCTCAATCTTTTGAGGATCCCCTTCCTTCAAAACTACATGTCCCAAAAATGCAACAGAAGTCAACCAAAATTCACACTTAGAAAATTTAGCATACAACCTTTGTTTCCCAAAAACACCCAGAACAATACGAAGATGGTCAGCATGCTCTTCCTCACTTTTTGAATAGACCAAAATATCATCAATGAAGACTATCACAAACGAATAAAGAAATGGTTTGAGCACCCCATTCATCAAGCTCATAAAAGCTGGAGGTGCATTAGTCAAACCGAAGGACATAACTAGGAACTCATAGTGCCCATAGCGGGTTCTAAATGCCATCTTGGGCACATCCTCAGGCCTAATTTTTAATTGATGGTAACCAAACCTTAGATCAATTTTAGAGAGGACTGAAGCACCTTGCAATTGGTCAAAAAGATCATCTATTCGTGGCAAAAGATGCTTGTTTTGAATAGTGATCCTATTCAATTGCCTGTAATCTATACACATTCTCATGCTACCATCATTTTTCTTAACAAACAAAATTGGGGCACCCTATGGGGAAGCACTAGGTCGAAGAAATCCCTTATTAAGAAGCTCTTGGATTTGAGCCTTAAGCTCTCTTAATTCCGCCAGAGCCATACGATATGGAGGAATAGAAATGGGGCGCGTACCTCTATCCGGAGGCATACCAGGAAAATCAGTAGGGAACACTACTCTAAATTCTGACACCACAGAAATAAACTCAATAGATGGAGACTCAACCTCAACATCCCGGATATGAGCCAAATAAGCTAAACAACCCTACCCTACTAGTTTCCTAGCCCGAATAGAGTATATGATCTTAGCTTGCTTAGACTTGTACACCCCTTCCTGCTCTAATTTTTCCCTTCCCGAAATTTCTAGAGTTACAGACTTAGTATTACAATTTAACACAACATAATAGGGGGACAACCAAGTCGTTCCTAAGATAATATTAAAGTCAGTCATATCTAAAATCACCAAATTAGCCCAAGTCAGAAAACCATAAACAAAATAGGACATGCACGATAGACATGGGTGACTATGACTGACTCTCCAACTTGGGTAGAAACATGGATAGGGGAATCAAGTACATCACAAATCATATCAAACTTTGAGGCAAATCGCACAGATACATAAAAATAAGTAGAACCCGGATCAAATAACACATTAGCCATCCGGTCACAGACAAGAATAGTACATGTGATCACCGCGTCAGATGTCTCTGCCTTAATATTGCCCGGAAAGGCATAACACTGAGCCCTATCATCTTGACGAACCACTTCCCTGCCTGATTTCACGTTACCTCTGCCTGCATTACCATTCCTTCTACCTCCACGACGTCGCTGAATACCTCCTTACCCACCTTGTGGATGCCCTAGACCATTATTACCATTTCCCGCGGGTACCACTTCCTTAGTCTATTGTTGCGCGGACTCAAACACACGTGGATGGGGACAATCTCTCCTCATATGTCCAAGTTCTCCATAATTATAACATACACGATCAAAGGATGACCTACTGCCAGCTGAAGGTGCGCTATCCTGAACAAAATTATAAAATGGAGTTCACGAATATTACATGTAGAGACGGGCATGACAGATTGAATTGGCTAGGCTACAAGCGTTGGCCTTCCGAACTCCCTGGTGTAAGAACTTTGAAGTTACCCGAGTTCTTGGCCCTTTTTGCCAATGCCTTGGTTTGACCATCTCGTATTACCCCCTCAACTTTCTTAACATAGTGTAACACCACATATCTGAAACATACCAAAAATACAGATTTTGAGAAGTTGTAGGTGCAACCCACGGTTTTCATCCACGGACCGTAGGTTAGACCACGGCCCGTGTTGGTGGTCCGTGGCTCAGCACTGCAACCCCTCCCCAAAACCCAGCTTAGAAAATTGGCTAAGTCTCGACCCACAGACAGACCTATGGTCTGTAAGTCAAACCACCGTGCGTGGTCTGTGTCCGTGGATCAAGACCCTTTTACCCAGCCTCTGACACGAACTACAGCCTACCAGCACGGACCGTCGTTCGATATACGATCCGTAAGTCTGACCGTAAGTGGGGGTTAACAGCCTGTTAGAGGAAATTGTTGATTAGGTCAACTTTAAATGGTCATAACTCTTAGCACAAAATGAATAAGGTGTCCCATGACCCTATGATATAATAGATAATTTAATCCTCTTTCCAACGCCACCAGGTTTGCTAAAATTCGACCTCCAAGTAAAAAGGTATTCTTGTTTTAGTGAAGCCCTGTCGAGCAGACTTGACTTACGACCCCAATCTACGGACCGTAGATTGAACTACGGCCCGTAGGTCCAGTTCATCGATCACTCTGACAATAGTTAAGTCAAGGGTCTTTTGGTCTTTTCCTATTTGGTTGGACCCCTAAGATACGTCGTTTAGACCCTAATAATGAGGTTTTAGTCAGTTTAAGCCTAGAACTTACCTAAGTCAAGTCATTAATCAAAGCTCAGAAAATTATAATCAAGAGAGGAGAAAAAAAGTCAAGAACCCTAGTTCAAGAACACAGCAAAGTTCCATCAGTTCTAGCCCCGAAATTGAAAGATTTCTCCGTGGAATTCATTACCAGGTATGTGGGATTTCACTAATGGGTTCCTTTCACCCATTAGGTCCCTAGAATTCAGTCAGATTCTTGATTCCATGATTATGAACAGACCTAGGGTTTCTAGAATTTCAACAGATCATTATGTATTAATTATTTTAATGTTCCAAATCATGTTATCATGTTATTGCTCAGTTTATTGCATGAACTTCAGAACCCTAGCTATGTATTTCTTTAGTTCTTGAATTACACATGCTAGGTCAGATATTTCAGTATTTAGTTATACATGCCTCAGTTTATGAATGCATCATTATCAGATTAATTGTTGCATTCTCAGTTTTGCATGTTCAGTTTTGAGCTATCCAGTATTACATAAATTCAGTCATAATGTGTTAATCACTTAATCTATTAGGAGTAGTATAATACTGAGTTGGACTAGGGTTTAGCGTACCCATATAGTCCCAGAACTACGAGCCACGTAGGTGTAAGTCCCCTCTATGGGCATCATTTTAGTGATCACACCAACATGCCTCTACACCTTTGGTCGGGTGTATTGGCTCCTCTCGATGGGGTGTATACATCGGACTCCATATTTAGCTCATGTGGTTTTATGTCAGTTATTAGTAGCTCCCACAGTTCAGTCAAATTCTATTGCATTGACTATTTATCAGTATATTCAGTCTCAGCATGTTATAAATTGGTCATTGTATTCAGTTAGTTCAGTATTCAGTATCTATATCATGTTCAGATTATTTCATTGCTTTGTTCAGTTATATGTTATTTCAGCTTTACTCTATCCTCCATGCTCAGTACCTTTCAAGTACTGACGCATACGTGCGCTACATCTTCTCATGATGTAGGTTCAGGTTCTTAGCATCCAGATCACGCTTAGATCGGTTCCTGATCTCCAGTTTAGTAGAATCAGTGGTGAGTCCTCATTCTCCGAGGACAATAGTCATGAGTTTCTTTTCAGTATTTTTTAGTCCTTTAGTTTCAGTTTTGATAGACTTAGTTGGGGCTTGTCCCAGCATTTCTAGTCAGTTAGAGGCTATTTTCAGACATAGTTAGATTCAGCTTAGTATTGAGTTAATATCTTTTTTGTATTAAACTCATTAATTTTCATTTATCTCAGTTATAGTATATGGGTATTCCCCATCTATTTCATTTTATTTATTATTTAGCTTCCGCATCAATTTATTATCTTTAGTATGCTCATGATCATGCCAGCATGGTTAGCTTGGGATCACTTGTGGTCCTAGGTCCCGTGTCCGTGTCTCGAGGGTATCTCGGGGTGTGACACATAGTTTGTCGCTTCATTAAAACTTTTCCCTGCGGAAGTCATATGAACAAATAATACTTGCAACTCAGAGTTCAATCCTCTAATGAATAAACAAATATTCTCCTCCTCAGTAGCCATCAATTGAGTAGCATATCTAGACAAGACATGGAACTTGGCCTTATAAGCAGCCACAGTCGTACCACCTTGCTCCAAAGCCATGAACTCATTCTTCTTGCGATCCCTCAAAGTCTTAGGCACATACTTCTCTAGAAACAGAGCATGAAATTGGGTCCAAGTAAGTGGAGGTAAAGTAGAAGATTTGCATTCTATATAAGCTCTCCACCATTGTTGGCCTCACCTTGAAGTCGAAAGGACACGAACTCAACCCCATGCTGATGAACAATTCCCAACTTATGAAGCCTCTCATAGCAATCTAAGATGAGCTCATAAGCATCCTCACTCTCAGAACTAAGAAATACAGGAGGCTTTAGCTTCAAAAACTTATTCAACATTTCATGCTCATTACTACTAGTCATAACGGAACCCAACAAAGGACGGAAGAAAGCATCATTACCTACAGTCCTACCCGTCTTGGGCACAGTGCTAGCAACAGGGGGATTAGCGGGAGCTTGAGTTGCTTGAACAGAAAGAAGCACTCCAGGACCAACCAATCCCTTCAAGAACGACATAATCTGTTGAGCTAGTACTGGATACAAATGAGGAACACATGTAGTCCCAGCCTACACCTCTTCCTCTTGTCCAATCTCCTCAACATCCTTGACATCCACATTCTCCTCTATCTCTTCATGCTGCGCAGGAGGGTTCTCATTCATAGGAGCATTCTCAACAGGAGATCCAGGCCCAATAGGTGCTACTCTTCCACGACCTCTACCCTTAACTCTTCCTCTATCCCCTGGCTCAACCACGACCTCTCGCTGCAGATTCTTCAACCGGAGCATTGACGGGACCTACTGGCCTGACGCCGTTGAACCTAGTATTAACCATCTGTGGACAGAAGAGTGAAGGAGGTTAGATATCAATTTGAATCGACACATACCAATTGGAATCAAGTTATAGCACAAAAGGAGACAAGAAGAAAATAGAGAGATTTCCTAAAGTCCTATAGCCTCTCGAAGAAAAGTAAAGGCATTCCCGTACCATTCCGCGAGACTCTACTAGACTCGTTTCGATGCATCGAGATCAACGAACCTAGCTCTGATACCAACTTTGTCACGACCCAGGCCATCGTAATTGACACCCACACTAACCCTCCGGTGGGAGAACCACTACTACAATCCAAAACAAGCAACTAAACCAAAAACTAAGGCATTTAAACTAAGGAAGTAGATTGAATAACTAATTAATGAAGTTCTCATAAACTTCAACAAGAGATCTAACAACTAAACTAAACAATGCGGAATTAAATACCTAGAACCTGAAAGTCAATGTACCAAAACATGTAACAAGATCCATAAGTCTAAACAAGAAGGGTTACAACCCCAAACTAATGAACTATAACTAACTAGAAAAGTCTAAGTCCGAAATATAGATATAGACGAAAGGAGAACTCATGGCAGCCCGAAAGAATTGGCCCACCCTTGAATTCGAACAAGATCACTAATCTTCTAGACGAGGTTTGTCAATAGCCGCCTGAAGATGCCCTGTACTCAACAAAAATAAAAGCAAGTATAGTATCAATACACAACTACAATGTACTGGTAGGATCACACGGTTATCCCACTAAGTGTAACACAAGCAAGTTAACAACAATATAATCGCATGCATATATCGAACATATACAATATTATCAACAATACAAACAACAAACAACGAACAATGAACAACAAACAACTTCACATTTCTCAAGATATACAATTGACAAGTCATTGGTCCTCTCATGGAACCCAAACCCAAACAGTTAGCATACCGAAACGTGGTACCCGATCCAATAGTTACGCCGAAAAGTGACAACCGATCCCATATTTATGCCGGAACGTGGTAACCGATCCCAATTAGTATATCGGAACGTGGTATCCGATCCCATCACACACCACAATCATAATCATAAGTACATTCTCAATAATCTTACAATCAAAAAGTGATTAATGGCATATAGTCATTCATCTATCTCATTTACAACATGTGTGATCAATAATGCAATATTCACATACATACATGTATCATAATGAAGCAAGAACAAATATACATCACACAATCATAGAATCACAACCATCACCTAACTCGAAACAAGCTTGAAACCCTAGGAAACTTGATCCTTCCCTTTCCGGATTTGTTCCGCTTGTTCTTGGTCTCCAAACAATCAATACAATATGGGAATCAATAAACAATCACTAATTACCCGAATTACTAACAATTCTATGAACCTTAGATCAACCCATGATCCCAATTATCAAATTTAAGGTTGTTTCCACCATAGAATCTAGATCAAAACCCATCCCCATCAATATTTACTCATTCCATTACGTTCTACAGATAAAAAAACGGATTTGGGGAGTTAAAAACCTTACCTTTAGCCTCAAGAATGGTGGAAAACCAGTAGGAGTTGCCTGGGGTTTGTTCCTTAGCTCTAAAAATCAAAAAGTACAGAAAAAGGTCGTTTAGGGATTTATTTATGACTTTAAGTCGCGTTTGGCCCGCCACAGTAGCACCCAGCCCGCTACAGTGACGACGCCAGAGCGACCAAATTCTCCGCCAAAGCGGGTTGCACGAGACATAGAGCTATTTAAAGAACGGAAAAGGGTCATATCTGCCCCTGAACTCTTAGAAAAGGGTCATATTTACCCTTCGTTATACTTTTTTGATATATTTGCCCCTACCATCCTACTTTGGTCACACATTTGCCCTTGTACAATTAACTTATCATGACACCATTTTTATAAGCCTATGTGGCACCTACGTGGCTCCATGTGTATATACATTTATTATAATAAAAAAATTACTTTCTATTTAGTATTATATTCGACCCAACCGAAGGAGTTTGCGGCTTAGCAGAAACCCTAGTTCCAAAGGTAAGGTAGAACAACAACAATGGTCGTGCCTCTGCTTAACAAGAAGGTCGTGAAGAAGAGAGTGAAGAGGTTTATTAGACCTCAGAGTGACCGAAGAATCACTGTCAAGGAAAGCTGGCGCAGACCCAAGGGTATTGATTCCAGAGTGAGGAGAAAGTTCAAGGGATGTGTCTTGATGCCCAATATTGGATACGGGTCAGACAAGAAGACTCGCCACTATCTTCCTAATGGCTTCAAGAAGTTTGTTGTGCATAATGCTAGTGAGCTTGAGATCCTAATGATGCACAACAGAACTTACTGTGCAGAAATCGCACATAATGTTTCCACCAGAAAGAGGAAAGAGATTGTCGAGCGAGCTGCCCAACTCGACGTTGTCATAACAAACAAGCTTGCTAGGTTGCACAGCCAGGAGGATGAATGAGCATTTTGGCTTTAGATGTGATCTCTATATTGTTTTAGTGTTTGAACCTGTTCCTTGTGTTTTGTTTAATTAGTACTCTGTTTTTCCCGAAGGAAGAAATTAATCGATACTTGGACAGGTTATGATCCTGACCTCCTTACCTTTATTGATATCGTAAACGAGTACAACAGTAAGTTTGGATATTTAGGTGTTCAACAACTTTATTGTTACCGTTCCCTCTGGTAACTATTACGAGATAGATGGCGATAATGGTATAAGGCAGTTATTGTACTTAGTGTCTGAAGAATTTAAGGTCCTTAACATATATGATGTAGATGAAGGCGAGGAATTAATAGAAGTTCATAATATTTCTCAACATTCTGAGTCATATGTTGCAACAACTGAAGTTGGAACTGACGGTGAGAGTGATAATGAGAGTGATGATAATCATGTCGAGGTAGAGTATGATTCTGATGACTTGAATAAGATTGCCTTTCAAAAAAATAGGATCATTGATGAAACGTTGCTAGATTACAAGGAGTTATGCATAGGTATGAGCTTCAAGGATATACCCGAAGCTAGATTATGCATTAACTTGTATGCTCTTGTAAACAAAAGAAACTTGAAGCAGTTGAAAAGTGATCCATCAAGGTTGAGGTATGAGTGTGTTGCAGGATGCGTTTTTCATTACATATTTCTGGAGATAAAGACATGTCGGGGGTTAGAATAAAAACCTTGAAAAATACGCATGATTGTAACGAAGCATTTGACAATGGAAGGGTTGATCATCTTATAATAACATATTATTTCAAGTCTAAATTGCAAAATGACCCAAAGTACAAGATCAAGGATATGAGGGATGATTTAAAAGAAAGATTTGATGTTAATGTTAGTCATGGTAAGTGCAAGCGAGCTAAGCAATTGATTTTGGAAAAACTTGAAGGAAGCTTTACAGATGATTATAATAGACTTGAGGCTTATGCAAATGAGCTAAGGTCTAGTAATCCAGGAAGTGATGTGATTATAAATATATCGAAGGATGCACTTGCCAATGGAAAACGAAGATTCTTGAGGATGTTCATTTGCTTTCACGCACTTAAAATGGGTTTTAAGGATGGGTTAAGACCCTTTATTGGCTTAGATGGAACCTTTTTAAAAGGGAAAGCCAAGGACCAATTGTTAACTGTTGTTGGTCAAGATTGTCAGTCCCATAGTTACCTTATTGCTTGGGCAGTTGTTGACAAAGAAACAAAAAGAACATGGAACTGGTTTTTAGGCCATCTTAAAAGGTCATTAGATCTCAAGGAGGTGGGTGAAGGAATAACCTTCATTTCAGACATGCAGAAGGTAACATATCTGAATTATTTTTTTCCAGCTAATTCTTTTTTACATTAACTTTTAAGTTCATTTCTAAAGCTTCAATCGCTGTCCAGTTCTTTCATTTTACTTCTATCCAAAACTTAAAATTGAAGAATTGTCCAATTCTTAAATTAAAATTCTGGTCAGAAGTAAAATGAAAGCACTAGACAGGTCTCATTGTCTAGTTCTTAAATTAAAATTCTAGTCAGAAGTAAAATGAAAGCACTAGACAGGTCTTTCATTCCAGTTCTGGACATTACTAAAATGAAAAATTAGAAATTCATTCTTTTTGTTAATTTTATCATACAGGGATTACTTCAAGCAATGAAAGATGTGTATCCTAAATCACATCACAGAGTTTGTGCGAAACATGTTGAAGCAAACTGATGCAAAGCATGGAGGTCAGAGGAACTGCAAAAGGTATTTTGGTGGTGTTCATGGACCACATATGAGGAAGATTTCAAAGACAAACTCAATATGATTGGTTCTTTAGATAAAACAGCAGCTGAAGATTTACTGAAATATCCTCCCAATGCGTGGTGTAGAGCCTATTTTGACACCGTGTGCAAGAACTATGAAGTGGTGAACAATTTCACAGAATCGGTGAATAAATGGATTCTAGAAGCTAGAGGCAAACCAATCATCAAAATGCTTGAAGAAATAAGAACTAAAGTCATGAACCAATTGAGAAAAAGGGAGGATGAAGTGAGATTTTGGGATACTGAGTTTAGCCCAAAGAGTATGCAATTGTTCAATGAGTACATGAAAATTGCTCAAAAATGTAAGGTTAATTTCAATGGTGATTATGGATATGAGATCACAGAAGGTTGTGATAGGCATACTGTAAATATGATTTTGAAGAGATGCACATGTAGACAATGGGATCTAAATGGAATTCCATGCCCACATGCAATTTCTGCAATGTTGTACAACAAGCTGGACCCTTTGAGTGAAATGAGTTGGTGGTATAGCAAAGAGGCATTCATGCTTACCTATAGGCACAAATTGCAACCTGTTAGAAGTGAAAATTTTTGGAAGGTGGATCCACATCAAGCAATGGAACCACCTGACCTAGTGAAGATGGTCGGCAGACCCAAAACTAAACGGCTACTGGGTTTAGCCCAAAGAGTATGCAATTGTTCAATGAGTACATGAAAATTGCTCAAAAATGTAAGGTTAATTTCAATGGTGATTATGGATATGAGATCACAGAAGGTTGTGATAGGCATACTGTAAATATGATTTTGAAGAGATGCACATGTAGACAATGGGATCTAAATGGAATTCCATGCCCACATGCACTTTCTGCAATGTTGTACAACAAGTTGGACCCTTTGACTGAAATGAGTTGGTGGTATAGCAAAGAGGCATTCCTGCTTACCTATAGGCACAAATTGCAACCTGTTAGAAGTGAAATTTTTTGGAAGGTGGATCCACATCAAGCAATGGAACCACCTGACCTAGTGAAGATGGTCGGCAGACCCAAAACTAAATGAGTCAGAAAAAAAAGACGAGGCAATTAAGAGGCAAGGCGAGTGGGCAAGTTCAAGAAAGGGAAGAGTTATGACATGTAACAATTGCGGAGAGCCAAACCACAACAGTAAAGGATGTAAAAAGGTAAAATATCTTCAATGCTAATAGCAACTTACTTTTTTCCTGAAGTTTGATTTCTAACTTGTATTTTTTACTTACAATAGCTTGTCAATACAAAGCCAATGAAAAGAACCACGAAATTAATTGATGAACCTGAAGAGATAAACCTAACAGCACCCCAATCAACCCAAGCAAGCCAAGTTGTGAACTTCATGTCTACACCAACATTGATGCATCATGCACCACAGTTTTCAGGTCTAAGACCAAGCATTCCAAGTAAGACGCTAGATTTTGAGTTATCTGAAACTTCAAAGCAAAGATCAAGCAAGCCAGATGCTACTACATTGCAACATACCGTTCATCCAGATTTGACAATCAACTTCCCAAATCATGATCCAGATCCTACTATAAGGCCAATGGTAGTGTCAGAAAATGCAATATTCCGAGCCAGGCAAGAGGGACCAATTCCTTCTGGAACAAGGATTATTAACTTTGTTGGTGATCACAATGGAGTGAGTGTTCCTTCAAATCTTCCCTACTCACCAACCAACCTCACATGGAAGGGAAAAACGGTTATAATTCAAGGTCAATTGGAGATGCAAAATAGGCAAAAAATTAAGAAACTGAAGCCAAGAAAAGGACAAAAGTGATCTATTGGGTTGAAAAATATTTTTGTTATGTTTCATGGGCTTTAATTACTGATTTATGACAATACTTTTTAGTTAATGTCTTTTCAGTTTACTCTTTTTTGTGGTGAACATTGAACATGAATGTCACATTATGCCACTTTATATTAGTTATGATGTAATTGTCCTGTTGTTGCTGAAAATAGTGGTTAAATTGTGAAATGTTAACGCGCTGAAATGGTGTTTAATCTGCAACTACATTTTGTGTGTGTGTGTTTGTATTTGTGTGCTGAAATGGTGTTTAATCCACAACTACATTTTTTGTGTGTGTGTTTGTATTTGTGCAGAGCTCTATTATGCTGAAGTAGCTATTCTAATTGTCTTGTATTGGCTTAGATAATTTATATGAATGTAGTATTTTGACGTTGGAACATATAAGTTGTGAGCTTTTAGATTTAGAAGTCTATTTTTGTGATCCTTTAGATTTAGAAGTCTATTTTGAACTCTAAATTCTAATTGTCTTGATGTTTGCATGTCTTTTATTGCTTTCATGGCCGTGACGGCCTCTGCACTCTTATCAGGCTACAAGTTATGCAAAAGGATCATATGGTGATGAACTGGGAATTGAACCTGCAGCCTTCAACTCCAGAATTGATGTGACTTATAATTATACGTTACGATTCACGGAGTGCAATAAGCTTTCATGTAATAGCTAGTAAAGTTTCCCATAATCACATTATCATGTATTGTACATTAGTAATAGCTAGTAAAATTGATAATCACATTATCATGTATTGTACATTGGACACAAGACACATCTTGCTAGTAATGCTGAAGTTGAACATTCAATATGAATAAATTACACTAATTTTTTTGTGAACTATCATACACAAATCGGTATTTCTTTTGTATTTTCATGCACAAAGATATGTCATATTTACATAAACAATACCAAGCTAACTTGCATAAGCATAATAAGAAGCTAATGGAAGAAGCAAAATACATAGCAGATGAAACTAAATACCTCACCAAAAAACAGAAAACAAAATCACATAAGCCAACACCAAACTACTGGAGTTAGAGACAGAAAAAACCAACTAATGTACACAAAAAAAGAACATGAAATGTTACTAGGTCTCTATCTCAAGAAGGGAATTGATTGAGGTGTTGCTAAACCTCTATGCAAGACCTCAGATGACAAGGACGACAATATCACGGAGGTTCCGAGTCTGTACTAGCAAATCCACTTCACTCTCACTGTCCACCACAATTCTTAACTGCATAAAAATTCAAACTTCTCACTCTCGCTTACTCGGTAACTAAAGATGTAAAACTAAAGCGACAGACAAGAAACCCGACCAATTAGCAGAATCAAGACATGAATGACTCTTCTCTCTGTATCGAAGCCTTCAATCTAAGTTGTCTCTGTATTTTTTCTTTTCGCGCGCTAATTGACATGCTTATTTCCACACACAGTTTTGCTTCTCAACGATCTTTTCTCTGGGACTTCTTCTGAGATATTACGAGCGACGGGAGAAAACTGAAGACCGTTGTCTCTGTATTATCTCTGTTTTAATGGGTAAAGTGATATGAGAGAGTGGATATTAGAATTGGGTTAATGGTTGGGTCGAATTTTACTAAATGGGTCGAATATAATACTAAATAGAAAGTAATTTTTTTATTATAATAAATGTATATACACATGGAGCCACGTAGGCGCCACATAGGCTTATGAAAATGGTGTCATGATAAGTTAATTGTACAAGGGGAAATATGTGCCCAAAGTAGGATGGTAGGGGCAAATATATCAAAAAAGTATAACGAAGGGTAAATATGACCCTTTTCTAAAGGTACAAGGGCAAATATGACCCTTTTCCATTTAAAGAATTCCAAAATTCCCCTTTCACAACACACCCTCAATCAACGACACTAAAAAATACTCGTTCACGCCAAAGTCAGCTTCAGGAGTTCTACTCACCCAAATTCAATTCCGTAACGTCGTACGGATTCCTTAACGCGTTAGCTATCTACTCATGTAATCAAAATCATATTTAAGTCACCCGATTGTTACCAGATTTCCCCACACCTTAATGACTCCGATTTCGTCCAAATCTGGACTAGGTTGGAAAATTTCAAGTTACTATGAAAAAGTTTTCCGACCCAAAAATTTTTCCCATTGGTTTTTCTATAACGACGGGACCCAAAATCTTAATATAGAACTAAGATGCTAATAACCATAAAATGGAAGAGCTTATAGGAATGGAGAGCTTAAAAATAAATAATTACGTGAAGAAGAAATTACAACTTTATATACCTTTTTTAATGTATGAAAGATAATTAGGTGCAATTATATATTATCTTTCCTGCAAATAATTGGGCAAAGAGTATTTTCATCTCATTTTAAAAAAAACAAAAAAAAAAGTATGAATAAAAGGGTTATGAATAGTGTCTTAGTACCGGTTCATTAGCTATAATTTAAGGAGCTTGACATCGAACACCTTGAGGCCAAACCCCATGTCAAGCTCCTATTGTTTCTCCAACAGCAAGAAAAGGAAGCTGTGAGTCCTGATGTGATATCACGATATCAGCCACCTCCGGTGTTACTATCATTGTAAGCTGACTCTCACACAGAGATGATAGTTGTAGCATCTGAAATCTCTGGAGTATCTGAAGCTGTGGAGTACGATTGCATCTTCTCCTGCATTAGTGATCACATACGGCAAATTAAAGAGCCCATACTAGAATGATTCTCTTGCATCACCTTCACCGATTCAAAGAGGGTGTTGAACTCAGAATCGAACATGGTAAAAGGGCAGAGAGGCATGGAGTAAGAATAATAATGTAACAAATTAAGCAAATGTCTATTGATCATCAAAGGAACTTACAAACTGATTGTTCATGTAATCAAACAACAAATGGAGAATAGAAAAGGGAGTTACAAAATAGTTAATGAAAAGAAAATGACACAACTCTTAGCATAAGCCCTATGATTGTTTTCCTCTTCTATATATAAGCATCTTCCGTAATTTGACAGTTCCCCATTCATAACAGCATTAATCACCTTTGTTCACTGAGCACAAAGACATGCCACAACACAGCAGTGAAGAGACAAACACCATGTCACTAAAACATAACATCACTAACGTTTGGCAGTGAAGATGAACCATAACAAAACTTGCAGAAATTTCATGTGGCAGCTTTTGGGGTAACCCGTAATCTCATAGTAGTCCTTCCCAACAACCTTAGTGAATGCATCCCATCCCTCAAATTTGAATCAGTAGTTATCAAAATCCATTCGTTGTCTTCATCTCGATACTTGATTGAAAACCTTTGAAGTGATATGTTAAGCCTCTTTTCCACTTCCCCCTCCAATTCTACCCTCGTTGATGAAAGGGAGAGTTGAAACTTTATGATATCACCTCTATATGTAACCTTTAAAGTCATCCCACTATCACAAGATACTCCTGTTGCAGGAGATCTCTTGTTACCCAAATAATCTGTGCCTTTTTCTTGGGAAAGAGCAACACATTGTTGATCGACCACATATGGTTCAGCACCTTGAAAAGATATGCCTTGACTAACATGGACATTAATCTTTCTAGTCTTATGATGTGGCCATCTAGTGATTCCATATACTTTACGTATTCGTTTCAGTGTTGCTCGACTAACTGCAATAAATGAAGTCCACAAAAGGGATTTCAGTGAACCTATGCATAAATCATTTCATATGCGCTAAAGTTAGTGAACTTACCATGTAGATCTTTTGCAGCATCTTCAAGAGTCATGCCATAGTGCTGCTCCAGAATCTTGCGAGTAATCCCATGATCTTTTTCTATTCTTTGTATTGCGTTTTTATTATGCAAATGAATTATCTCGTTGTTAGTTGTTGCATTTCATGCAGAATTAGTTTCTAAATTTGGTTGCTCAAAGTGTGAATCAAGTTGCATTATATCACTTGTAGCCTCAATGTGGTCATCATGTGCTACATCCACGTTAACTGTTCCTCTGTTTGTCACAGCTTCCTCTATTGGATGAGGCAGTGACGGATCAACTTCCACTGTCCCTTCACAGTTGAGTGAGTCACACTTGTCTGATGAACAAGAAGGAACCAGTAGTGCAGCAGCAACATTAAACTTCTTCTGTAAATTTGACTGTTGACAGAAAGAATCAATTTCTATTGTTTCACCTACATCCTGAAGTGATTGAACACTCGGCAGAGGTTGGCCAATTTCTGTTGTTTCTCCTCCACCCTGAAGTGATTGAACATTCGGCAGATGTTGGCCAATTTCAAAGGAGTCAAGCTCATCACTCTGGGAAACAGTAACAACTTCAACGAGCATCCTCTGCCCCAGTTCTTTCCCAGAAGCAACCATGAAACCTGGAAGTTGTTCTTTCATTGTGGATAAAATCATGTTTAAGTAAGTCTTTGTATCCCTAACAACCATTTCGTTGGGTGACAGAAAGTGCTCAACTACGCAAACAATATTGTTGGCACATTTACTTTGCAAGCAAATAGCAAAACTCTGAGTGAATCTAGCTTTTCGTGCACTAGGCAACACAGGGTACTCATTGATGCTTAATAGAGTAACATCTTTGCAAAAGCATGAACCTTGGGATGCAAATGCCCTCCCAACCAATGCCTTGCCACTCTCAATAAAACAGACCTCAGATGAATATTCGAACTCATAATACATTGGTTTCGGACATTCATTGATTGAGCCACCAACACGATACAAGACTTCTAAAGAGCTAGGTAGAGAAAAAGGAATCCAAATTTGAGCAAAGGGTAAACTATGTCTTTCAAGGATCTCATATAACCTGCCCTCTATATCGTCAAGTCTTTCATGATCCAGCGGCTATAAAAAATAAGCTATGAAATTAGTGGGACTGATCTCTTTTTTTTACTTTCATTTTTTTTGTTTAGTTTCGGCGGGATAAGACACAAATACCCCTAGACTATGACCGAAATCTCAAAGACACACATTTACTAATCTAAGGTCCTACTACCCCTAAACTCATTTTTTGTGTAATTTTGTACACCTTTTGGCTTACGTGGCACACTCCGTGACTCCACTTAAGTGAGGCACGTGGGAGATGTTTGGAGGCCACGTAGGCCAAAAAGGTGTATAAAATTACAAAAAAAATTAGTTCGGGGTAATCGGACCTTAGTTTAGTTAAGGTGTGTCTCTGCGATTTCGTTCATAGTCTAGGGATACTAATGCCTTATCCCTAGTTTTGGCAAAATAAAAAAGGCAGCAACTCCTTACCTTTGAAGGTCCAAAAAGTATGTCCAATGAGTTAGGAATGTACAACCCAACTGATTCGAAATTCAACCACTACGATGGAAAATTAAACAAGGATTATGGAATTGTTCAAACGGGATATAAACAAAAGTGTGGTTGAGCAAATACCTTAATAAGATTGGGAAGATGGAGAGATGGTTGTGTTGATACAATCTCAAATACACCAAGGCACTGCTGATCATGGAGGTTGGAAACTGGAAATGCATAATAAGAATGAATGCCCAAGCGAATTGCAGTTTGAAGCAGTGGAAACTCTGCAGAGGAGTAGCTTGGGACATCGGGATTATATTCTGGCAAGCGTCTTGAGAAAACTCGTCCAGGGGGGCTTTCCTTGTAGCTGTAGTTGTCCATGGGAATCGAAGTATCTAGACAGATCTTCCTGTAGGAAGAGAGCCTCTTATCAAGTTCGTTATAGAAAGCAAATGGTTGATCCGCGGTGGACAGGAAAATCGATCCATTGACCTTGATGGGTGCCCAGTATTGAAGAAGAGAAATATTTGGACTCAACATTTTCTCCATAACAGATTGGATCCTCCATTTCTCAGTTAGAAAGATGGAAACAACAGAATAAGCTGGAGTTATCAAAAAGATAAAAAGATTAGTGCTAAACAAAAATTGGAAAATATTCACAACAGACTCACTCACAAAAGATGGATTTAATGGATCGCTGGTATTCCAACTCGTCCTTCTGTTTTCTGCTCCAAAATGCCCAGACATTGGACTTCAGTTGAGACCAGTCCAATTTACAAGGCATTAGGTCACACACATCTGAAGGTTGCTGAACAACATGCTCCATACTATATTATACAATTTCAGTGCCTCTGCCCCGTTTCTCTGTTGCTTATATAAGCAAAGTTGTGGATCAACTGTCGAAAAGTCGTCGGAGTTACTACTATTTGTTCAATATATAAAAGGGAAATCGGACAAATATACCTAAACTATCGTAAATAGTAGGTAGATATCTCCGTCATATTTTTGGGACATTGGTGTCCGTCCAAAAACTAGAGCATATATACCCTTTATAATAACATATATACACGTGTCATAATTTTATCTACCGACCCAACATTTATTAAATATTGGATTGACGGATAAGATATTGCACCACGTGTCCCTATTTTGTCTTCCGTTAGAGTAAAGAGCATATACACTCTAGTTTTTGGATAGCATGGACACCAATGTCCCAAAAATATGACGAAGAGTATTTGCATATCATTTACGAGTACATTTATCCTTTTTCTCTATATGAAATCATCCATAATTCTCCATTTATAATCACATTAATTAAATAGAAGTATTAAAATACCATTACATTTAGGATCAGAAAATATTTTCTTGAAAAACAAATAAATTTCTAACTTATTTTCTCATGTTTGATTGGTAAGTAGAGAATATTTTTTAATGTTTGGTTGGTGAATGAAAATATTTTCCAAAAAATAGCTTTTAAATTTGAAATATTTTCTAAAAAAATGAATTATTTTTAAATTTGAAAAAATTTCTAAAAAATATTTTTTTATGGGGTTGACCTGGGTGGGGGTGGGGGATGGTGGGGGAAGGGGTCAGTTACGGGGTAGGGTAAAAAAAGGTTAAAAAATAAAGTAGAGTTTTGAAAAATATTTTACTTAATTTTTGAAGTGAAATTATTTTTTAAAAATTTAAGAAAAATAAATTAATTCCAACCAAACATTAAAAAATTAAATATATTTCATAAAATGTTTTCGTCCGTACCAAACACACGCTTTGACCGGCTCAATTTATAAGGAAACGGTGCAAATGGATCAAGAAGCTCAAGAGGTTCAACAAGCTCCACGTTGTACCCAATGTGGAAATTGTCAAAACGAAGGCAAAAAATCGTACTATTTGTTTTTTTATTCAATTTACAGGAAATAGCAAAAAAAATGTTTTTTTTATCGAATTTATATCACAGTAATTGCTCCCTCCGTCCATAATTCTCCATGTATATCATACTCATTTCGTCCTTAATTACTTGTCAACATTTGTATTGACACATCTATTAAAAAAATGATATAATAAGTTTACCATTTTATCCTTATTAATTATGAAATGGATGAATTACAAACTTAAAATTTTCAAAAAATTACTTTTTTCAAAGTAATTAATTGAGGATATAATAGAATTTTTTTTATCCTTTCTTTATTTGTCAAAATGGACAAGTAATTAGAGATAACTAAAAAAGGAAAAGTGGACAAGTAATTAGGGATAGAGAGAGTAGTTACTATTTTGGAATGTCCAAAAATACTTGTCTACTTTATGAAATTAATAAGTAATTTTATACTTAGTTTCTAATTTACCCTTATCGTTAATTATAGTCATTTCTTTATTACATTTTTCAACACATTATATTTATTATATTTAACAAATGATTAGTAAAATTACTCTTTTATTTATAGTTTCTTAAGAAGTGAAGTATTATCGAACAGAGGAAGTAAATAATATTTGAAATGTCATTACATTTCGATTGGGACCATGAATCAAGAAAAGGAGGGAGCCAAAGAAATTAGAGAAATCTTGAAAGGTTCAAAAGGTTATGGTGTATTACATTAAGGTTCCAAATGTTATAATTTTGTTATTCATCGGAACTTATACAATGTGACTGGCTTTTAATTACATGCATTGTATGTGAATTCCTTATTAATATTAAAGAAAGTTAAAATTCGTAAAAATAATATTAAAAATCATATTGAGTTAAATAAAAATTAACCACAAAAAGTTCCTAAAATGTGATAATTAATAATCATATTAATAGCTAACTCAACAAAGGAAAAAGTTATAACGAAATTGTATGTCATGGCAATATCTAACAAAACAAAATTAGACCTCTCATTTATAAGTTTATACCAACTATTTAGTTTACGACCCACATTTAATATAGTTTAATTTAAATATTTTTAGAATAGATCAATAATTCATTTGTTTATATTAATTTATTTTAATTTGATCAAATTCAAAATAACGTAATCTATTTTTAAATTTAGATCACTGAACACCTCTAAATAAAATCAAATGTTTAAAGTGTAGACAAGTGCAAGTGGATTAAAAAGAGGTTCAAATAGATTCTGCGTTTTTTATGGAAATACATAACTTTGAAAATTGCCAAAGGGAAAAAGAAAGTCAAAGAAAATTCATTGTGTAGTAGTACTATTTGTTCTTTATTGAATTTAGTGTCAAATTTCACACATACTTGCGGTTGGAACCTATGAATCGGAATAATATGAAAATCTTAAAAGGTTCAAAAAGCTGTGGTGTATTACATTAAGGTTCAAAAGGTTGTGATTTTGTTATTTGTTGAAGCTTTTAAGTATGTGGATTATAGGTGAATCATTTATCAATGTTAAAAGAAAATTAAAATTCGTACAAATAATATTAAAAATCATATTCAAGTTAAATAAGATGTAACACCTCAAAAATTTCAAAGCGAAGACCTGAATTATTTTTCATTTGCATATAAGGTTGTATCAGGTAATTTTAAATTGTGCTTAGGTGTTAGTGGTCAATTATTTAGTGTGAAAATAAATTTGGAGATGAATTAAGGTCACAAGAATCTCCTAACACAAAGTTGAATTGAAGACTTCCTTACCGATTAAGTTTTGATATAAGATTCTACTTGAATCAATTTCAAACGATCATATTTCTTAGAATATGAAGAATTAGATGACCCATAACCTATCAAATTAAATGAAGTTGGGTCTTCTTTCCAACGCCACCAAGTTTGCATCAATTGGAGTTCAAAGTAAAAAGTTATGACCACTTTAATGGGCACCGTCTTGCCGTGCGGCTGTGACATTTTCCGCACGCTAGCTGATGTGAGGTCAAAAATATATATTTTAATTATTATTTACCTCACATTTATTATTTATATCTGTCTTTTTTAAGCATGAATTTTATGGATTGTGTTAAGTAGTGTATTTTATTTATAGAAGTAATTGGTGTAAAGTTAAAAAAAATTAGAGCTAAAATGAATTAAAGATAGAATGTTGAAGAAAAAAATCAATCAGACAACTTAATGAATTAAATTCAATATAATAATGTATAAGGAATAAAGGACAGCAAACAAAAATCAAATTGAAAAACCTTATTGCCACGTGACAGCAAGTGAATGCAACAAACAATTGTCGAGGAGGTTCGCTACTGTTCACGCGGAAAAAAAAGGAATCCAATTCTTTTTTGGTTTTGGTTTTCTAATTTGCTTTGGACTCAATTATTTTATTTAGGGTTCTCTACATTTATAAATAATCAATAGAAATAATTATTATGGGGAGGTACTTGGGAAGAAAAAGTTGTCAATACTTTTTAGGTTTTCTTTTCCTTCTTTTCTTAGACATTAGTAGCTAAAAACATTTGTTCTGGTGCTGTAGCTACGGGTAATTGTTGAACATCGATTGTTTTGAATTAATGTTGGTTATCACTTTAAATTACTTTTATATTCTTGTTTTAGTATTTCATGTTTGATCACCATAGAGATAAATATATTAACTATTCTTAGACTCGAAAGATGATAAGGTAGATAGACCAAATGATACAAAAAGTTTGATCTTCCATTAAATTGAGTTGATTTGTGTTTAGGAGTGATGCCCGAGCGAACACCTAACTTGATTACAAAACAAGATGATATATAAATGTTCATCAATTAAGGCTGCCTATCCCCGCTCAACGATATAGTTAGACTGCTAATCGGAGTAGGCGATTAGAGGTCGGGAGACCATGATCATAAAATCAACCTTGTAAATCAGTAATTTGATAACCGTAGTTAATTCATGCATGATATGTGATACATGATACCCTATACATGCTTCAGCCCTGGAATTTTTCAACCATTGTAAGTAGTCTTATTATTTAATTCCTGCATTCTTTTTTTTTTATAAATAAAAATCAAACAGTTTTGGCACTCTTGAATAAGTAATTAGACTAGTGTAATTTAGTAAATAATTAATTGACAAGTCCTTTGAGTTCGATAATCTGGTTATTTTAAGAGCCACTCTATTACTTACGCGATCACGTACACTTGTGTGTGCAATTGGGAACAACAAGTTTTTGGCGCCACTGCCGGGGACTTAGAAAATAACTATTCTTCTAGGTTATACTTTTTCTTTTTATTTATTTATTTATTATTTTTTTAATTAATTTTTTCTCAACAATTAATTATTATTTTTTCTTTGAATAATTTGATACTCTTATTGATATGGATGATGGAGATCGTGGTTGGGTGATGAATATTCTTATAAATATCCGTGTAATTATGATAATGGACACTACTTGGATATTGAGTGTCCTTTAGGTCATATATGTGGTCGTCAATGAATACATGGGAATGGTTGTCCTAAATCTTATTCCCTTCCCCCAAACCCCTATTATGATTCTTTTGTTATTTGTGATGTTGGCAGGGGTGATGAAGTGGAGAATGCAAAACAAGAGGCGCTATGTGAATTCATTTATGGTATGTACGGACATGCTGGACAAAGTTAATTCAAAAATCACAGAACAAACATTTGAATGTGTGGAAGAGCAATCAAAAATCATGAAATAGCTGGATAAGCTTGACGCTATTCAATTAGAAATTACAATCCAAGCTAAATTAGTAGAGATTGAAGCCAACAAGGAGAAAGTTATGGAGAAACAGAGATAGTGAGCCAATCTTGGCTACAAGAAAAAACTCAACTTCTAAAATTTCAAGAGTCTATTCGTGATGGTCTAATATACATGACAATCCAACTGATTGAAGGAAGAGTTGAGCTCACACAAGAAATAGATCAATTTGGCTCAGATATTCATGACTTAGAGGCTCACTTGAACAAAAAGATTGAGGCGTCTGAAGCCCAATTACCAATTGTCATGGATGATGACCAACTAGTGGAGCAAAAAAAGGAATTCCAACCATTCAACTATACCTTATTCCTTAATATCGATGTTGAGAAAGAGTACAAAAGTGAGAATGTTGTAAAAAATGCTACTTTGGAGTTGAGGCAACTTGAATCTCATTCAAAACACTTTTCTACATCATCTGAACTAATGGATGAGTGTATAAATGGAATACAAGGCTCCTACATCCTAACATTTTTAGCCCACGTAGAAAAAATGACATTCCTCACATAAGGGCCAAGAAGTTTAAGATCTGACGTATATTACTTGGTTCCTTTATCTTTATACCACCGCCTCTAGAGAGGAGTAGAAAAATTGATGCAAAGTTAGGGGTACGATTCATTAGTTCAAAATGGAAAGAAAAGTGGTGAACTTACTTGTGTCGTGCCGCGACATTAAATTAGGTGCTTATTGGGAGGCAACCCAATTTATAGTGTAACTTCTCATGTGATTTTTTTGTGTGTGTGTTTTTTTTTTTGCAGGTTAGGGGAAGTTTGAGTACCCAAAAATTGAAGCAAAGGAGCATGTTTGAGCTTAAGTGTGGGGTGCGTACGACTGGGGATACTAGCTAGGCCTAAATGCCTTAGAGAGTTTTTCTAACCTTTTTTTAAAATTATATTTGATGCTTTGGGGACATATCATCTTTTTAAGTGTGGGGTGGAAGTATGAATTCCTAGTTTTTACTATTTTATTGAGTCTTTTCTTTTTTAGGATGAATTCCTTGGATTTTTTTTTCGGTTCTTATCCTGAGATTAGGTCCTTTGAATCGATTATCTTTTACTTTTTAGGAAGTGAATTTTACTTTCTTTTTTTGGAGAGAAAATAAAAGACCCTTTTGAGTGGTGTGATACTTGTTATTCAGGCCTAATTTTTGAGTACTTTTTTGTGAATGCTTGATTGATAAAAAAAAATTGCAGACCCTTTGACACCTAAGCACATTGTTGTGACTTTGTATATAACTTATTTTATTTTGTAGTTTGTTTTGATCCTATCTGTCTTAGAAGTGGAATTGATCCATCTTGATTGATACGTGTGCCATGTGTGGTGAGATTTTGTTTATTTCATGTTTTGCATCTTAGTCTAGAACTTGTTCTGCATGTTATTGAAGCGAAATGAAAAGTGTTGCTTTGTTTAGGAGATTATTATAAACTTTCTTTGATTTGTTTTTTAAATTTTTGCCTTTTCAGATATTATATCACTAGTTAGCCCTTTTTAGCCTGAAGCCTTTTGTTGGTAGCCATATTTTTCCCTTAACTATTTCGTTGAATCCCCTAATTTTTGCACCGTGCTCCCTTGAGCATTATAGCATAGACTTATTCCAATTGTTAATTCTGAAGAAAAAGGAATGATTGAGTGAAAATGTAATCAATGATAGCTACAAAGTGCTTAAAAAAAATACTCTTTGAAAGAATGTGGCATGAAAAAAAAAAGAGAAGAACAAAAGAATGTCACAAAAAAAAAATCCTTTGAAAAAATGAAAAAAAAAACTCCTTGGAAAAAATAATGTGATTGAAGAATTCTTGAGATGATGAGAATTACTTGTGAAATAATTGTTGAAGAGAGGACTGAAAATAAAGAGAAGAAAATAATGGGTGATGAAGTCTAAAAGTGTAAAGTGCTTAAGGAAGTGTAAGTTACTATTATATAGTTTTCCTACCCGTTCCCTAGCCTACATTACAATCCGCTAAAGTCCATTTTATTCTATTAGAGCATGCTTAATTAGTGGAGATGTACATAATGGGCAAACATATGGTTCTTTGTGCATACATGTGAATTTTATTTTTGAGTGTGAGTTGTTCTTTGATGCTAAATCCTTAATTTATATTCAATTTTTTGAATTGAGTGTGTGAACTATTTCTTCTTGTGAGGGCGCTTGTTTCATGGTGGATAGGTGATTTTATTAACTTTCTTTGATGAGAGTAAGTGAGCAAGCTTAAAATTTGATGAGTTCAAAGTCCTTCCTTGAGGTTAATAGGTTAGAGGTTTGTTGTTTATTTGGATGTCTTGCATAATGATTGAGAAGTGTACTTGATCTTTTGAAATTGTTATATTGCCTAATTGTTTGTATTAACCAAAATGATGGCATTCCTAGTATGATTTTTTGAGATGAGCTTTAATGTTTGCTCGAGAACGAAGAAAATTTTAAGTGTGTGGTGTTGATGTAAGGCCAAAAATATATATTTTAATCATTATTTACCTCACATTTATTAATTATATTTGTCCTTTTTGAGCATGAATTTTATAGATTGTGGTAAATAGTGTATTTTATTTGTAGGAATAAATTGGTGTAAAGTTGAAAAAGTTTAGAGCTAAAACGAATTAAAGATGAAATATTGAAGAAGAAAATCAAGCAAACAACTTAATGGATTAAATTCAATATAATAATAATAATAATAATAATAATAATAATGTATAAGGAATAAAGTGCACCAAACAAAAATCAAATTGAAAAACCTTGTTTCCACGTGGCAGCACGTGAATGCAACAAACAATTGTGGAGGCGGTTGGCTACTATTCACGCGGAAAAAAAAAGGAATTGGTAAAAAAAAAAAAGGAATCCAATTCCTTTTTTATTTTGGTTTCCTAATTTGTTTTGGACCCAATAATTTATTTAGGATTTTCTACATCTATAAATAGTCAATAGAAATAATTATTATGGGGGAGATACTTGAGAAGAAAAAGTTGTCAATACTTTTTAGGGTTCTTTTCTTAGACATTAGCAACTAAAGGCCCTTGTTCTGGACTATAGCTAGGGGTAATTGTTGAACATTGATTGTTTTGAATTAATGTTGGTTATCATTTTAAATTAATTTTGTATTCTTGTTTTAGTATTTCATGTTTTATCACCATAGAGATAAATATATTGTCTATTCTTGGACTCGGGAGACGATAAGGTAGATAGACCAAAGGATACATAAAGTTTGATCTTCCACTAAATTGAGTTGATTTGTGTTTAGGAGTGACTCCCAGACGAACACCTAACTTGGTTACAAAACAAGACGAAATATAAATGCTCGCCAATTAGGACTGTCTTTCCCTGCTCAACGATGTAGTTAGATAGTTAATTGGAGTAGGCGATTAGAGGTCGGGAGATCATGTTCATAAAATCAACCATGTAAATCAGTAATTTGATAACCGTAGTTAATTCATGCATGAGATGTGATACATGAAACTCTATACATGCTGCAACCCTGGATTTTTCCAACCATTGTAAGTAATCTTATTATTTAATTCATGCATTCTTTTTTTTTATATAAATAAAAACCAAACACTTTTGACACTCTTAAATAAATGATTAGACTGTATAATTTAGTAAATAGTTAATTGACAAGTTATTTGGGTTCGATAATCCGGTTCTTTTAAGAGTCACTCTATTACGCGTGATCACATACACTTGCGTGTGCAATTGGAAGCAACACTAGCGCACGAGGCAGAAACTACTCCTTCCTTGCACGCCTGGGGACTTTTATCACACGGGCACACGCTTTTGAGGTCTTTTAAAAATCCCCAAAGACGTAGTTAACCTCCCTAATTCATAAATTTACCCTAGAAAGAGAAGTTTTCAAGAAACTAACTTCGTCCAAGGTAAGATTTGACCATAGAACTTCACAATTTTTTCATCTTAACACGAATTAATATCTCCTACTCATGAAATTCATAGTTTTTAAAGAAAGCTCCTCGAGAACTCATCTCCAAGGTTCAAGAAATGTTTTGTAGTTCTTCTTCTTCCAAGATCATACTTTTCTTCGATAATTGGAGCGATTAAGTTATGTAAGACTTTAATGAGGAATTCCTTTCATCCTCAGAGCTATGGATAATAAGAAAATTGTATCAGAGCTATGGATAATAGGAAACATAGTAAGAAACATACTAGTAGAAAATTAAGAAAAATAAGAAGAAAATTAAATAAATTATATCCGGAATATAAACAACTTAATATCACAAAAATTGATAACGAAAAATTAAATCAATTAATAGATAATATATCTAAAATAGAATATAAATATATTCAATATTTAAAATTACAATGAATAACGAGAATAACGAATATAGACAAAAACTTAATGAAATAATTATAGGAAAAAAACAAGAATTAGCACATACGCAAAGTAGACTTAACAGTAATATATTTGCAGGAATTTGTCACAAATCTATAATAGCACAAAGAAAGACTATTTTATATCTAGAAATACAAATAAATAACTTAAAATATAAATTTCAACACAATCTATAAATGAATAAAGAAGAATACGCAATAGATGAAAAAACATATGAAAACTATGACGGATTAAAAATAAAGATAATATTTTCTAATCTAGGAAGAAGATATAAGAAAATAGGTGACAATCTAAGTTTAATGTTAGAAAAAGAAACGGTAAAACTAGAAGATAGTTTAACTGCTATGATAAGAATAACAAAAGAAAATGAAGAAATAGATAGAAAAACGGAAATCGAAAAAATAAAACAACAAGCAAAAAAGGCTGAACGACATGATTTTTTAGATTAAGACTGTGTAGCAGATATAAATAAAACAATCCAATTATGGATGGGATACATATCAAAACAATTAATAGATAACAAAATAGTAATGACAGAGGCACCAGGATATATAGAAAGAACGCTTATAGGAACAGTAAAATTATGGCTACAAAATTTATCAAGTGAAAGCTTAACAACTTTAAGAAGTAATAAAAAGTTTACAAACTCTAAGAAGTAATAAAAAATTTGATGGTGGAATAGCTACTACAACTATGGAAATACTACATAAATACGAAATAGTTATAAGAAATGAATTTAGTAGTATGACAACAGAAGTAGAAGAACAAAATAAAGAAAAAA
>NW_006239096.1:241791-264882 GCF_000226075.1 Solanum tuberosum | reverse complement strand
TACACAAAGCATTCGTCATATACAAAAGAGTTACAAAAGGAAATTTATTTTATATAAAATTCTATATAGCACCAGTGGAGATATTATACGAGGAAATAAAACCTCCAATATAGGTTATCAAGATAGGACTGATTAAAGATATGATTATACCCAAGGACATCAGACAACAAGAAGAGATATGCAAAATAGAGATACCAAGTTTTATGCCAACAAAAGAATAATTGGTATATCAACTATCATACAGGAGCTAGCAATAATTATTTAAACGGAAATACTATATGGAGCTACTATGCAAGAGACCAGCTAATGATTTATTCCAATTCAAGGGAGCTAAGGAAATCAGATATGGATGAAGTCCAAAGATGGATTTTATCACTACTAAAGCAAGAAGAACGACCTACGACACAAGCACTAAACAAAGGATTTATTTCAGCAGAATTATTAACTAGATATTGCAAGCTAATTGGTCATAAATACCCGGACCATATATGTTCAAAGTGCAACGGAGAAGATAATATAATTCCGAACGTCCAGCTAGAATAAGAGATAAAAACGGAAGCCCGAAGGAGATGTCAAAGATAAAGATGAAGGAAAAGAAGACATATGGCAAAAGAAGATAAGGACGAAATAAAAAGTCTTAAAATTGTAGGGTAAAGTCGTAAAATAGATAAGTATGGTAGTAGGTATGGTAAAGTAAATATGATAAAGTAGATAAGATGAAAAGATATTTGTCCTATTGTAAAAAGTCATGAATGGTGTAAATAGTATATAGTAGTGTGTCATAATGTGTGTCATAAATTAGGTAAGTGTCATCATAAAGTAAATAGTGCATAGTATGGTGTGTGTCATAATAATGATGACAAGTGTAAAGAGTAAGGATGGGATTGTAAGAAAGCCATCAAGTAGTGTAAAAAAGTCATAGGAGTAGGTAAAGTAGTAGTATTATTAGGTGACAAGTGTAGTAGTGCATTATTGTAAGTAATGTAGTACGTATGTAAATTCCTTTCTATATAAAGGAAGGTATATGTAAATAAAGAGGGAGACTGAAATAAACGAAACACTTTCATATAAAAACACTCTCTCTTAAAATATTTAACCTATTCATATTTAATAGATAATGGAACAAACCTCAGATATCATGGATAAGCAAGATGCAAAGGTATATTGTTCAATAAATATGCAGAACTAATTTCATATATTCCTGAATATCATATATATGATTGAATAAATTTATGTTAGTTATTATGTATTAGAATTATTTGAATCATGATTTCTAGTTTATTAGCACACTGGAAACAGGGAGAAAACTTCTATACTATGCCATCCTAATGTTGAAATCGGTAGGCGAGGAAGCCGTTTAGGGGAGTAAACAAAGTTGAGGCGCTGATAAGAAGGAAGTATCCGCTAAAGTACGATGCTAGTAGTGACAGAAAAACATGATAAAGATAATCTAGTTCATAATGATCTAATATAAATTTAATCAATTATGAATATGATAGGAAGGAATAATTTGAAATAAAAAACCCGCATAGTAAAGAACATGACTACATATATGCATGACGAAATGATAAAAAACTATGAAACTTTAATCTTATATATACATAACGGTATAGAGATAATTGAATTAAGAAGAATCATATGGGAAAAAATATTTGATGACTACGAATTAGTAGATATATTAAATCAAGAATGGTATGAAATAGACCTACATGATTTAGATTACGAAAGAATAGAATGGTACAATTTAGAAATAAATTCAGACTAAAATGAATTACGATTATTTAAAATATTGGACAGAAGCTATAGAAGACATAAAATTATTAGAACAATTAATGGAAGAAAATTTATACATGTATCAAAGAACCCAAGATATGTTATATCTAGAATATATCATAAATAATATTAGTGAAATACTCAGATTAAAACAACTATCAGAAAAATATTACAATAAATATTATTATATTTTACCATGAATTACAATAAACATTTTAATAAAATCTTTAAAATGAATGACTCACCTACCACACTACCACCTACCACACTACCACTTTCATGAATCGAAAAATGGTATCAGAGCTATGGATAATAAGAAACATAGTAACGAAAAAATGGTATCAAGATTTATCTTTCATCCTCATGTCCAAGATTTATCTATGTACATGGACTAAATTTCATAGTTAGGATTGTCAAACCCACTTCCGAATTCATCCATAATTATGACCGAAATTGTATAATTTCTTAAATTAATTATTCACGATTAAAGATTCTTGACCTATATACTTCCTTTTTTTTTCTTCTTATACTTAATAAGGTTTTACATCATTGTTCTTGTGAGTTATTGACATGACATTGTTATGATTTCATGAAACTTATTTTTCAAAGCATGATTTTAAAGTCTTTATGCTATTATGAGAACTATTTTGAATATATATGATTTATGCAAGTTAGAAGATTTTCTCATAATTTAAGTTATATACATGACTTTGAAAGATATATTTTAGAAAGATTTGAGTTTTGACTCACAGATTTGAGCTTGGTCTCATCTTTTATTCAAACAGACAAATAGTTTACCAAACTATAAGCATATCATATAAGTATATTATTTTGGGAGTAGTATTAAACATCGATATGAGATAAGAGTTCAGACAACTTAAATTTCATAAACTACGTAGCTAGTGTAGGATAGGATCATACCGATATTTAGATGACTCCTCACTGCCTCAAGAAGGTCTTTTAGTAGATCCATCAGTTTAGTTGCGTTCTATACTCCGGCAAGGGATAGAGCGGCTCTGGCAACGTGGGTAAGACGTTGTATTATCACAAGGCTCATAGTGATGGTTGTCGGTTAGAAAAATTCTCCAGTAACGTAAATAGTATTTATGTATATATTTCAATTCTGTCACACCCCGAGCCTACACCCTAGGTGGGACTGGCACTCGAGAATCATTAATGGCCCCAAGCGAACCCTTAGCTTGGCTTACCTACTCAGTGGAAGACTTTAACATAAAAGATAGTCTCAAAATATAACTTAAAAGATATAAAGCTTGGCCAAAATGACAACTCAAGTCTTAACGTATACAACTGAAAACAGAAAGACTAAAGAACTAAAGATACTCATCTATGAAGCCTCTAAAACAAAGAGGGATGTCGGGACAGGACCCCCGATTATCCTAACAACTGAAAGCTAAACGATTATGAAAAGGATCCTCCGAAAAGCAAAGAGGCTCACCAACTGACTTTGAGTACTCAACCTGATCAACGAGACGCTTGATGCTGATCCTGGTTACCTATGTCTGCATCATATGACAATGCAGGCCAACTGGCATCACTACATTGAATGTACGAGTATGCGAGTTGGAATGTTAATTACAACTTAAGCTTGAAAATGATCTGGAAGGAACACTTACCTTGACTTTACTCAACTCAAAATGCAGTGTAAAACAACAATAATAGTGCAATTTATACAATGCGTTTAGAACAGTAAGTAACAACTCAATTTGATAAGGATATGCAATAACAAACTCAACTTTACTCATATATCAAAGTAATATAGTTTTTGTGGGAGATTCTCTAATCGACAACCATCACTATGAGCTTAAGTGGTGATTCAACGTCTTGCCCACGCTGCCAGAACTGTCCTATACTTTGTCTTCATATAGAACGCCTTAACTAAGTGAATCCACTAGTCTTATGCTAAAAGCATCTTAAGGAGTCATCTAAAAAGTATGATTTTTTACTATCCATGATGGCTACACGGTTTATGGAGGCTTGAATTAGTATGAACTTGCATCCCCATATCGGTGCTCAATACTACTCTCATATGTTTTTAAAACAAATTTCTTTCTTTGGTTTGAGATAATTACTCAAAACTTAGCTTAAAAGCTCTCTTGGAATTGATGTTCCCTTTTTTTCTCAAATGTGAAAACATTTTAAAACTCTTTGGCAATACATAGTCCCCATATATTTCTGTGAAGAAATGAACTTCAATCCTTACTCTTCACTCTATACTTAACTTGAACTTTAAGTCTTAAAACAAAGTTAAAAGGGTTTGCAAAAGACTTCTTGAAAAGACTCTTAGAACTTCCTAGACTTGACTCTTGACTTTCCTTGAATTTAAATTTATAGATTCAAGGTTATGATTCATGTTTCTGGATGATATCTAGATGTTTAGAAGTCATTTAGAGTAGTTAGAATCAATAGGAAGTGTTAGCACACTTTAGAGGGACTTAGACGAGCTAAACGACGAAAATCTGGTGAAAAACGACGATCCGGGCGCGTCCGTGGCGCACAGCGCCAGTCCCAACTTTCTGGGGCTCATTTTAGGCGCACTTCTGGTACGTCACGCCAGACCCTCTGGCTTGAAGGGGGGGGGGGTCGCGCCAGCCTCCCTTCAGGCAAAATTCTGACGAACTTTTGATCTCGTTTTCTGATCCTAAATCGTTTTAATCCGATTCTTTTTCTCAAATTCACTTCAGATTCATGCACCCATATCATATACAAAAAAATCTAACCCAAACAACTCAAGGAAACAACACTTTAACATCAAGAAACTCCTTAATCCCAACTCATATTCAAGAACGAAATCAATTCAAGAACAACTATCAAGAACATCAAATTCTCAATCTTTTTAGGATGAAAATACGTTGAATTAAACATGTTTGGTGCGTGGGTGAACTAACCCAATGCTATGTGATCTCACATACCTCGTAGGCATCACCCCTTGATGAAATCCACGATTTTAGCTTTGAGAACTTGATGCTTTCCTTGTTTCTCCTTCTCTTTTCTCCTCTTCTTTTCTCTTCTCTAAAACCCTAACTCTTTTACCAAAAGCGTAATCTAACTAAGATCAGTTTAGACCCCAATTAATTACTCAAAACGAAATAAAATAATTAGGTAAGGAAAAGTTCAAACTACCCTTCTAAAATCCGGATTGGACATTTTCTTATTTGAACAGCCCAACTTCGAATGGGCATATCTCGCTCATACGAACTCGGAATTGTGCAAACTCGACGACGTTGGAAAGATTATTCCATGATATTTCCTAAGATATCTGGAACCACACCTAAATCATCCTGATCTAGGAGTTATGGTCGTTTGAAATTGACCAAAAATCCAACTTAACAAATTTTCCAAATTTATATTCTTTCCAAAAATGGCTATTTCCAATTCTTTAACTTCTTCCTAGTTATTTCAAATTGGTGAGATGTTACAAATTCAGTTCAATTTAGTTCGTTATTTGCTATTATTGCATTTTATTTGTGAATCTTAAATAATTTTATCTCATGTTTATGCTTTACTTCAGCTGAGTTATATTTCATTCTTTCAGTCAAGTTATTATTTCACTCAGTCTTATGACATACTCACACATTCAATGTACTAATTACATTAAACTTGTATCGTCTTATGATGTAAATACATGTTCATTAACAGACGCATTGTTGAAATCACCCAGCTTTTTACTAGCTTTTGGTGAGGCCTCCTTACTATCGGAGGTCTTCAATCATTTATTTACTTTAATAGTTTTATTTAAAGTTGTTGTGGGTTGGTCCTGATGCCTATCTTGGAAAATAAAAGCTTCAGAGATAGACAGTTGTTAGAGAGTCTCTTGGTACTTATTTTTAGATATTTTGCTAAACTATTATTGTTTACATTTAGTATTCTCAGATAGTTCAGACAATATTTGACTTAAATGTTTTCCTCACAGTTAGTTAAAACTAAAAATGCTTGAGTGAGTCTTCCACTAATTATTCAACTCGGTCAATGGTTCACTTGGGGATTAGTAAAGGTTCTCGAGTGCCGATCACGTCGAGGATATAGGCAGAGTTCGTGAAAAACTAGGTATCAGAACACAAAGTTCAAGTGTCATAGGGTGCTTATGAAACTGTGTTAGTAAAATCTTATTTATGTTTGTGAGGGACTCACTTTTATAAATGAGGGACTACAGACATTTAAGAAAAGTTTCCTTTTTTTTTCATACTTTATATCGTGCAATAGAACTGTTCCATAAGGAACTTGTTTAGTCTCATACATTTTTCAAATCTGTTCGACTATTCCTTATACTCAAGGTGGTTGATATAGCAAAGCCCAAATCCTTATCGATGACTTTCTCTTAGAAAAAAGTATTAGAAAGTTAAGAGATTGCACACGGCTTGAGAGATGCCTATTAGTGTGTATTAAGTGTATTGATTCGAAAGAATGCACCTTTCTTCATATAAATCATGCAAGCAATCTAACACAAGATATTCCCTCAGATTCTCTTCCATAAACCTTATTTCAGGTGATGCTTTATGAGGAAAGTATGCTTTATAATGCTTAGAAAGTATTGTCCCCTGAAAGATAGTGTGAGTCACGATGTTTTGAGCCAATAGTAGTAGAAATGCCCTGAGTTAGAAGTATACATTTGGAAGTGTAGTAACTTAAGATTTGGGGATAGTTTTTGAGCAAAGGGTATAGTTGAGTCATGTACATGAAAAGTCATTATTGAGGAGTTTTTTTCTTTATGTGTAGGCTAAGGAGTAATAGTTTTGTGTGGAATTCAAAATGGAAGGTAGATGAATAGTTATTGGTTAGGATGAGTTAGAGTATACTTTAACTAGAAAAAAAGTTTATGACTAGATTATGTGTCATTGTGTTAGTGAAGACAAAATATAGGTGTTGAATAAAAAATCAGAAAAGTCATGAAGTGATAGATCCGAGTTAGGCTTATGATTGTTGAAGGGAGAGCCCATGATATTCAAAGGATTATAGAACTAATTAAGGAATGATGTATAATAAATTGGTAAATAGTACTTAGGTTGTGAAAGAAAATATGTTTGATCGATTGTAATTATATATACTATGAGGGAAAAATCGACTATTTCGTCATGAGATTTTAGGGGTCTAGTGTTTTATTGATTTTGTCCACTAGTTTTAAGTTAATAGTATATGAGAAGTAGTTGCGGTCCTGTTTAGTACTACATACTAAGTTTGAATTTGAGATGAGAGTCGTGATAAAAAAATATGGCAACATGAGGGCGATGATGATAATTTTGAGATTTGATTTGGTAGATTTAACACCAAGTAGGTGAGGAATTAAGTTGTTACCTTGCAATAAATATGAATAGTATAAGTGTGGTATTATGACCCTTAGATGAGAGCAATGAAGGCTACTAAGTCATTAGATTAACAAGAGGATGAAGAGGTGTACCCGAGATCGTATGTAGTTAGATGATGTTCTAATTAAGTTTATAATCTTTCATGTGTGCCTAGATAGTATATTTGAGTTGTCAAGGTGGAGTAGATTGTTGTAAACATTATTTATTACCCTTAATAATGTGGTCGAAGGGATTATACATATATAGCCAATGACACGCCTCTTAAATATAGTTCAAGTTTCTTGTAGTTAGGTTGATATGAACTTAGAAGGGTGGTGTTAGTTGGCCAAGAAGGATAAATCAGACTTTTAAGAGTTAAATTAAGCGGCTTTATAAGCAAATGAAGGTAAAAATTGTAGATGGATTTCTATAAAAGCAATAAGAAGTTAAGAGAAGCATCCCAAAAAGAAACCCTCACTACTAGAAATAAGGCCTATGACAACAGATTTTTTAGCAACGTTGAAGCAACCGTTACTATAGAGTATAGAGTGTCTATTGCAATGGTTTGAACCGTTGCCAAAAGGATTGGGTATTATTTCTACGGCTAGGTAATAAATCCGTTGCCATTGTGTGAAAACCATTGCAATAGACCTATATATTGCAATAGTTGCTAGAACCGTTGCCATAAAGTCATCTATGGCAGCATTTAATGCGAATTTTTTTTCTATTGGAACGGTTATTAAATCCCTCAATAATTTCCCTCTCTTATTTTGGTTGAACCCGCCAAAAGATTTTCATTCTATTTTATTTTTAACAAATTTTTTAAATACAATTTATTTTTCTTTTTATTAGACATCGATACAAACGAGGCAAACATTTTCTAAGCTCATTTCCCATCTCTTCAACAAGAAGAACACATAAGCTGTCACTCTTCTTCTCTTTGACCTAATTATTCATCCGTTCAGAGCAGATCGAAGGAACATAGAAGTTGTGGAGCTTTGCAGGGATATTAATCTTATGGTAAGTTCTTCATGTCTGTCATTTTAGGGCAAACATAAACCCATTTTTTTCTTCGAATCTAAACCCATTTCTCTCTTCAAACCTCTTGTGAATCATGGAGGGTTGTATGTTTTCTTGTAAAATCTAAGAAATCTAGAGGCCTTCTTCAATTGCTGGAGGTTCTCTTCTTCAATCTTTGAGGTTATAGCTGAAGAAACTACAAGTTTGAGCTTTTGAGATTTTATTCTTGAATCTCTTCTTTTATCTTTAATCTTTGGGTGTGATTAGTGTATTTGATGTATTTCTCTGATTGTGGGGTTTTTTTCCATTAAAATGTAGCTATTGTGGGTTTAATGTTTTGTTGGAGTTATGATGAAATTGACTATTCTAGACCATATTTAACTTGACATTGATGTTGTATTTCTTGTCCATGAGTTATTCAATCAGGTTTGAATACCCCTGCATTGATGATGTCTTAATTGATTTCACATCTCACTTTAGTTGGATGTCAAAAAATCACTTTCATTTTTGTCGAAGATTTATGTTAGAGCAACAGGAAACAAGAGATACATTAACATGAAAATAGAATAAACTAAAATTTGCTACTGGTTGGTACTAAAATTTTCTACTGGTTCGAAAAGTGATATTCTCTGCCAATCATCACCATCTAGAGCACTGCACTATCTACTCCGGCCAGTGCTTCCTGCCTCCGGCCGAGTCCGCCATGGTCGCTTGAGCTATAGCCATGGCTGTAACTTGTAAGTGCTCCCTCTTTTTTTTTCCGCATTTCTCAGTTGGATTCTTTCCGGTTTATCGATGTATATGAGCTGTTGTGAAGTTCCATGGGTGAATAATTTCTTGGATATCATCATCATACTTCTGATTTTCCTCTTTTCACCTTTACTGATTCCTTCTAATTGTTGAAGTACCTCTTCTCTTTGCTCCATTAAATTATCAAAATTGCTATTGTTTGACATTATTTTAGGTCTATTTCCTGTTATAATAGAATGTAGCTTGTGTTATGACTTTTCTGTAGTTGATCCTTCGTTGATGTCTTCTTGAAATGGACTTGTATCTGCACATGAATTATAAAATAATTATTCACCTGATTATCTTGCTTTTGATTCTCAAATTTGGTACTTCCAGTTTGTCCAAATTGAGAAGTTTCCTCCTTGTGATGGTAACTCTCGGAATGTATTATATTGTTGTCGTCCTTCCACCTAAAATCCTTGATTAGCTAGATAGTAAGCTAATGAATTCCCTTCCCTATAAATGTGCTCAATGTTTATTGTCGCATCTTTCATGAGAGCTAGAGTGTCTTCCACAATAACTCTAATATTTCAAGGTATCTCCAATTTTCCTTGTAGTATATTTTTCAGTAACAATGAGTCCGTCTCAATAGTTAGTCTAGAGTATCTCCTAGCTACACAATGATAGATTCCCTCCTTAATTGTACTGTTTCTGCTTCCACATTAGTTGTTTCTGATATCTCCTCTTCTTGTTGTAACACCCTGAATCCAAAACAGACTAAAAATGCAGATTTTGAGAAGTTGCAGGTTTAACTTACGGTCACCATCCACGGACCATAGGTCAGACCACGACCCGTGCTATGGTCTGTGGTTCACCACTGCAACCCCTCCCCAAACCAGCTCAGAAAATTGGCTAAGTCCCGACTCACGGATAGACCCACGGTCCGTAGATCAGACCACAGTCTGTGGTCTGTGTCCGTGGATCGAGACCTCCCTTACCCAACCTCTGACACAAAATACGGTCGACCAATACAAACCTTCATTTGATCCACGGTCCGTAGGTCTGACCGTAGGTGAGGGTCAGCAGCCAGTTAAATGAAAATTATTGATGGGTCAACTTCAAATGGTCATAACTCTTAGAACAAAATGAATTAGGTGTCCCATGACCTATGCTATGATAGATAATTGAATCCTCTTTCCAACACCACCGAGTTTACTAAATTTCGACCTTCGAGTAAAAAGTTAAGCTTGTTTTAGTGAAGCCCTGTCAGACAGAGTTGATCGACGAAACCAATAGACGGACCGTCGATTGATCTACGGCCCGTAGGTCCAGTCCGTCGGTCATTCCAACAGCAATTAAGTCAGGGTCTTTTGGTCTTTTCTTATTTTGTTGGACCCCTAAGATACGTCGTTTAGACCCTAAATCATGAGGTTTTAGTTAGTTTAAGCCTAGAAACATAACTAGAACTTACCTTAGTCAAAATCATTAATCAAAACTTCAAAAATTAGAAGCAAGAGAGGAGAAAAAGGTCAAGAACCCTAGTTCAAGAATGCAGCAAGGTTCCATCAGCTCCATCCCCGAAATCGACAGATTTCTCCGTGGAATTCGTCACCAGGTATGTGGGATTTCACTAGTGGGTTCCTTTCGCCCATTCGGTCCCTAGAATTCAGTCAGATTCTTGATTCCATGATCATGAACAGACCTAGGGTTTCTAGAATTTCAACCGATTATCATGTTATTGCTCAGTTTATTGCATGAATTTCAGAACCCTAGCTATGTATTTCTTTAGTTCTTGAATTACACATGCTAGGTCAAATATTTTAGTTATTCAGTTTTACATGCCTTAGTTTATGAATACATCATTATCAGATTAATTGTTGCATTTTTAGTTTGCATGTTCAGTTTTGAGCTATCCAGTATTTACATAGTTATTCAGTTTTACATGCCTTAGTTTATGAATACATCATTATCAGATTAATTGTTGCATTTTTAGTTTGCATGTTCAGTTTTGAGCTATCCAGTATTTACAGAAATTCAGTCATAACCAGTTAACCACTTAATTCATTGGGAGTAGCATAATACCGAGTTGGACTAGGGTTCAGCGTACCCATATAGTCCCAGAACTACGAGCCACGTAGGTGTAAGTCCCCTCTGTGGGCAACATCAGTTTAGTGATCACACCAGCATGCCTCTATACCTCTGGCAGGGTATATTGGGTCCTCTCGATGAGGCGTATACATCGGACACCACATTTAGCTCATGTGGTTTTATGTCGGTTATTAGTAGCTCCCACAGTTCAGTAGACTCTATTGCATTGACCATATTTCAGTACAGTCAGTATTCAGTCTTAGCATGTTTTAAATTTGGTCATTGCATTCAGTTAGCCCAGTATTCATTATCTATATCATGTTCAGATCATTTCATTGTTTTATTGCTTTGTTAAGTTATATATGTTATTTCAGCTAGACTCTATCCTGCATGCTCAGTACCTTTCAAGTACTGATGCATACGTGCGCTACATCTTCTCGTGATGTAGGTTCAGGTTCTCAGCACCCAGATCACGCTTAGATTGGTTCCCGATCTCCAGTTCAGCAACATCAGTGGTGAGTCCTCATTCTTCGAGGACTAGTGACATGTTTATCTTTATCGCTTTTAGTCTTTATTTTCAATTTTGCTAGATCTAGTTGGGGCATGTCCCAGCATTTCTAGTCAGTTTAGAGGCTTATTTCAGACATAGTTAGATTCAACTTAGTATTGAGTTAATATTTTCTTTGTATTAAACTCATCAATTTTCATTCATCTCGGTTATAGTATATGGGTATTCCCCATCATTTCAGACTTACTTTATGATTTAACTTCCGCATTAGTTAATATTATCTTTAGTATTGTCATGATCACGCCAGCAGGGTTAGCTTGGGATCACTTGTGATCCTAGGTCCCGTGTTCGTGTCTCGGGGGTAGCTTGGGGCATGACACTTGTGTATAGATGAGGTTACCTTCTTGATCTCTTAGGCAATAAGCATAAGAACTCTTGGCTCGATTACCTTTACTTGCACCATATGTGTTACACTTGATGTTATTTGCATTTGGGGGCTTCCAATTGATCCTCTTATAATAATCTTTGGCTTGTAATCCTCTAAGAATTATACCTTGTCTAACCAGTTGGTGGGGAATTGTTTCAAACTTAGAAAAATTGTCTTTGCAAATTGCCATACATTTAGAGTAACCTAATAAACAACTCTGTTATATGTCATGTTTCCCCATGTCTGATGATATTTCTTCTACTCCAAATTCCCCATAGTATTATAGTAGGCATAAGCTTTATAATTGGTTGAAGCTTATGACCTACCGGTGTTGTCTACCATGTTACTAGCACTTGATTTAGGTTCTGTCCTTCTAAGCTTAAACCTGCAAATTGACCAACATAGACCCATAATTTCCTTACTTTTTATGATTGTTGTAGGCCTTTAGCATTAGTTAAAAGAAAAAATCTAAATAGTGTACAAGAATATCTACTTGAGGATTCAATGCCAATGAGTGTTCTGGCGAGCACCTCAATTTCTTATTGTTAGTATACGAGATGAATTCGCACTAGGAGGATCACATGAGTACTTTTATGATTAAGTACTTGATGTAAAGAGAAGTTTAGGTATTGATTTTTACCTAAGCGTGGTTGGTGCTGCAAATTTCATAAGAATCATATTGATCACAATTGTGGATCATGTAAAAGAAAAGGTGGCAAGAGTTAGTTTGAAAAGAATCTAAATAGCAATAGATTGGATTATTTCTACAGTGAACTTGTACCTATGTAATTTCCCTTATAATTTTGTTTTAAAATATGAGTATCAATATGATAATTTAACTAGTTGAATACTTGTGTTTCAATATTTTTTGCCTTAAATTCTGTTTTATCACTTTTAAAGAGTGTTTTGCCTTGATTTCTTATAATAAAAAAAAATCAGTAGGGATTCTTTTTGGAAAAAGTATTGAACATTGTTGATAGATGTTGCATCAACATTGAAAATTGTTTCCCACGCCAACAATCACTTACCTTGCTTGATTTAAGTTTTTTTCCTTCTTCCAAATTGGAAATGCGCTTTCTGTCAATGTATATTGACTTAATGTTGTGCTGCCAACACAATAATGACCTCTCTTTTTCCACCAACTTCTATATTGTCAACCTCTTAACTCAAAAGTGGATTGCTATTCCCCCTGCCCCTCCTGGCCTATTAGTTGATTCCTCATCTTCTGGTTTTGTTTGTAAAAATAATACTTATAGGATTAGGATAGTCCGGATTACTGATCATCATTTTAAAACACCTAGCTTTGAGATGAGGATTCAGTTGTTTTCTTTAGAAAAAGGTGAATGGAATTGGTTCAATGTTTCATGAGCACGTATGTTGAAGAATAATTGATTTATACGTACTATTGTCTACAAAAGGTTACTTCATTGAATGCATGTTGGTGGTTTATTTGTATATGATCCTTTCTTGGATCCCCAACGATTGTCACGTTTTATTGAACCTCCTTATTGGTGAGTTATAATATGATCTGAACTTCATGTGAACCCATTGACTATTTCCCATTTCTTGAATGTCCATAAGTCGTTAATAACATAAATTTGAAAGCATGATCAGCTTGGTATGATATTTCTACTTTTCCATAGTAGTTAAAAGTATTAAGTATGAGCTATTTTTAATATTATTTCTAATTGGTATGACATCTTATTTTCTAAATCTGTCTTATGAACATATATTTTTGTAATTAATCTATATTCTTGTAGGTAAAGAAGTGGTGAATACTTGTTCAGCAGAACATAATGCAAATTTGAATTATTCAATTTTATATTTATTTTTATTATTATTATTATTATTTAATTATTTTTATTTTTTTAAAACTATTTATTCAATTATTGTAAGGCACTTTATATTTCAATTATAAATGCCTAATAATCAAATTTGAATTATCCATACTTGCAGGGAGCATAAGATTTTAATTGATAGTAATATTAGATCGAATGCATGGACAAGAGCAAGGAGTCATAGTTGAGAATTTGGCAACTGGTTCAAAGAGAGAGTTAAAAATGTTGAATTGCCTAATCAGTTAAGATGGTTAAAGGGCCTAATAGGGTGGCAACCAAAAGATATACTGCATATTTCATTAATGGATACCAATTTCATACATTAAAACATGATTACTCGCGCAAGTCTCAAAATAGTAGAGTGACTCTATGTGCGACAACTGATAGTTTTGCTAGTGCTCGGGACCAAAATCCCATTGATGGAGAGGTTATATACTATGGTTTTATTCAAGATATCATTGAGGTTGATTATTACAATTGTTTTAGTGTTGTATTATTTAGATGTGATTGGTTTCATAATGAATAGATGAATATGGGTTAACTCGTGTGTACTTCAGCAAACCACGGAGTATGGATGACCCTTTTGTGTTGGCATCTCAAGTGCATCAAGTCTTTTATGTGGAGGATCCAATTGAGAAGGATGTTCATTATGCAAGGAATAAAGTATATGTTGATTTGTATGACTTGGAGGAAGAAAATTGTCCTAATATAGGAGATACATTTTGGAGAGATGTAAGTGAAGACATTGGTCCCTCAGATAGATTATCCGATGTTGACATGATATTGTCAAGAGAAGATATTCCTATTGATGTTGTTGATATGCCTTCTGATGCACAATTTTCAGAGGATACAACTATGGGAGCGTCGGAAGATGATGACTTTGATGATACTGATTGGGATTGGATGGATGCGGATGATTAAATAAAAAATTTCTGAATGTCTTGTAAATATATATTTATCATTGTTTTAATTTGTTTTGAATGAGTGATAAATGTCCTTTCCTTATAAATACATGTTTTATTTTATTTCTTTTTTCTTAGAATTGTATTCTGAATTGTTTCATTTTTACAGGAGATTCGACATCTAGTTACGAGCTAGCTAGTGAATCATTAAAGGGAATCTCAACAACACTACTGACGGACTAGGACTACTTGAAGGTCTGTGATGCTTGAATTATCTTGGTGTTTGTCCTTCTGCATCATTTGAGTAGAGTTCAGATTAGTAGTTTGGAATAGTAGAAATTGAAAATCCACATCATTTTTGAAATATTGTTGTTTGTTTTTTTGTGCTTCATCTTCTTCATTTTGTGCTGCAGCATCTGATTCTTATTCATATATATTGTTTTGACAGATTCGATAGTCATGGGGAAGGAGGATACTTCAAGACAAAACAAGAAAGGAAAAGGAAAACAATATGTGCAAGCTGGAACACTTACATCTATGGCATACAAAATGATTGCTTCACTGAGAACAAAAGAGAATGTTCAACCTATTTTGCCTCGAAATTCCTCTACTATTGTAGCACAAACTTTACAAGAAGAAGTGTGACAAGTACCTTGGAATTCTTCTACTTTGAAAGCTCAGTCTAAAAAGGATCAAATGCAAAAAATGCCTCAGGTTCTTCCACTCTAAAAGCAAAATCTATGCAGGAATCAGAGCAACAAGTTACAGAGAAACAAGTTGCAGAGAAACAGTTGCAACATGTGCCAAGAGAATCTCCTACTGTAGAGGCACACGATATACAAGACCAAGTGCAATAAGAGACACTTAATTCGGAAGAAAATGAACTATCAGGAGAACAAGGTAAAAACATATAAATTCACTTCTAAATATTTAAATGCATTTGAATTGTAAAATCAGATAACATTATTTATATGTTGTTTAAATTTGCTTCATATTATTGTAGGACCTTTGACTCAAAAAAAAGAAAAGAGGTAATACAGTAATGCAAAGTGTATATGGACGACAAGAGCGTAAACTGGTCGTGTTGAATAGGTACAATCAACCCATTGGTCCTACTAATGCCATTGTAATAGAATTGGGGAGTTTTCTTGGAATCTTGGCAAGGAATTGTTGTGTCGTAATTTTACTGTATTCAGAAAAATCACTTTTTGAAATGTTCTAAGTATAAAACTTTTTAAGAAAAATACTTAGAAAAGAGTCGCCACTTAATTTTTTTAAAAAAGAAATTAAAGAAAACTTATAATTTTCAAAGATTTAAACAGAAAAAATCATTTGAAAATACCAAAGAGGGTTCGGGGTTCAATTTACACTCCGAGAAGGGTTTAAGCATTCGAAGTATCCGCTAACATACGGTTGACCTGCGACTTGACTAAAATGTATTTGACTATTTTTATAAAAAATAATTTAACATAAAAAATATATAATAATTTACATGATTCGATCAAGTTTGAGAAAATAACTAAGAAATGAACCATTTTATTCTATCTTTTTAGAGGAAGAGACCTAAAATGAAACATTTGAATTAAGGTGCAAGTGATTAGAAAATTAATAAAACTAGACTAATTAGAATTTATTTAATTCATTTTTAAAATAAATTAAACCAATTTAACACATTAAAGCATGAAAATCATTTTAAATTAATTGACGAATAAAAGTTTTGACTAACTTTTGAGCAAACGACTAAGTAAGTATTTATTTATTTATTAATTAATTTTTTTTAAAAAAAAGTTTTGACTAACATTTTTTTTAAAATTTATTTGAGAAAAATACTTTAACTTAAAACAATTTTAAAAATAATATGTGATCAAGTGAAGCGGCCTTAAAACATATCTTTTTAAGAACATATATTTAACTTAATTAAAATATAAAATTCGACCAATATTTGATTAATAAAATAAGTGAACACAACAACATGAAATATATTAAAATTAAACCAACACAAATAAAATAACTCATCTTTTGGGAAATCTAATTAAGTTAATTAAAATTCAAAAACAACAAATAATAAGTAATAACAATTAAATAATTTAAGAGTAACGGAGAGAAGTTGAATTTGGGCCTTTCTTGGGCCAAATTCGTTGCTACTTTTTTGGGGTTTAACCAAAACCCGTTTTTGGTTTACAACTGATGTATATCGGCATGTATATCAGCTCTTTCCGTGTATCTCCTGCCTCCAAACCCCTGTAATTTACCTCATCTCTATATTTTCACGTTCTTGACCTGTAATTCAATGTATAATGAGTGTATACTGTTGTATACAATATGTATACAACCCATTTCTTGGGCTTTTGACCATTTATGAACTAATTTCCAGCAGTGTTAGGTCTTCGGGACCTATAATAGCTTCCGAATATACAGGGGGGCTGACTCAATAAGAGGTAAAGTTGGGCCTTTGGCCCAATGAGGAGATGCAAGGATAGGAGATAAGAGTCCAAAAAAAAAAACTCAAGGCACGTTTCACATGCAAAGAAAGAGTGATAAGAGTTAGCACTCAAAATAACAAGAGTGATAGTGTGCCTAAGACAAATTATCAAGGCAGTGTCTAAACTAATACTCATGAACTAACTTGATTGAACTAACAACATAGATTTAGGTAAAGGAGTACAAATTCTACGGATACAAAAATCCAAGTCATGCTAATCATAAAATAATGTCCACTTAAGCTATTGTTTTAACATAAAAAATCCACATCAACTAAGAAAAGTCAGCAGCAAACCTGTGGATTAATGGAATAAAACTAAACCCCTTCCTTTTAACATGAGCAAAGATCGGACAATTAAAAACATATGGCAAACAACACTGATGGATCACTTGCCTACATTAATTAGACACAAAAGATGCATTCAATTTCCTCAAAAGGAAAAGAAGTGTCTTGAGACGATGAAACTCAACTACTATATTCTTAGCAATTTCTAAAAAATGACAAACTAGATTTTTTTAGCTAATTAATAAGTCATACAAGTGATTTGGCTGAAAAATAAATACTATGGGAAAAGATGGGATCTACTAAGGAAAAAGATGGGATGTAACAAGGAAAATAACAAACAACAACTTATGGAATTTAAGTCCCTAGTCAGAACATCTTCACACAACCCACAAATTTGAACTTAAATAGCCTCCTTTTACTCGAAATAAACACATTAAAGTTAATGTCACAGCTAACCTTAAACAAATATTATTGCGATAACGCATCCAAGCTGATTACTTTAGCAGGAGAGGTCAATTTATAAGACGAGGAATGAAACAAGACTTAATCTTTTCTATTACAGTAACTTCCAATGCAAATTAGTAGTAGCAAACAACTTATCAAAATCTACAATATGTTCATGAATGTAGCATTTAGAAACAACCACATTATCAAACCAAACAGTCTTAACACATAGGACTCTATGCATATTCGGAAGTATACAAATGATAGGAATATGAGCTAAGTTAAAGCAATATTATAGCGGGCTACAAGCATAACATCGGTAGCTGGGATACAAGGGAAGCACAACCAACCTTCAAATCATCTAAGAACATAAATAACTCTTACAAGATTAAGCTAGCCATGGCGAGAAACTACTGCAACATCGAAACGGCCAAGAAGACAACCAAAATATACCAACAAATGATGAAGAAGTGGAATGATATCCAGCATGCTCGAAGTCGAAACCAAATGTATAGCATATTATTTCGAGCAAAAATTAAAAGAAGATTCGGCTAGCTTTCGACATATAATTCGGCCAACTACCAACACATAATCCCAAAGAAACCTTATCAGAATGTTAACTCATGCTTATGATTCAAAATTCACAGGAAAAACGATGTCGATACAGAGGACCAAAAAGAAGAAACTACTTGTTATTCATAGCAGAACCTTTATCGAATATCGAATACATAACACACCATATTGAAGCGGAAACAAGAGGGGGGTGAGATTACCTTTCTTGGAGCAGCGAGCTGGGATGACGAGCCAACGATTCTTTCACCACACTAGTTCCGCCCGAGCAAACAAAAGAAAACAAATAAAACCGAAGCCAAGTGACCTTTTGTAAGCTATATTCGTATATGACCTCAAAATCTAATTTTTCTCTTCCTCTATCAATCTCTCCCTAATCATTGAGGGTAGAGGGTTATTTATAGGGGAAGTTGGGGTGATTTAGAGGGGAATCCGTGTTCAAATTTTGAATTCTTTTGCTCCTTTCAAAGCAACAGTGAAAGGAGATGGGAATTTCTTACAAGAGGGGAAAAATGGGATGATGAAGTGATCGTCTACACCACAAGGTTATGGGTTCTGCAGGGTAGGAGACGTGATTTCCGGGTTTCTTGGATTCGCTGCTCGTATCACTGTTGCTGGACGCGTTTTCTAGGTTTGAAGCGCGATTTGCTCGTTGTTCTCACGAGGAAGATGCAGGGGTGGGTCGGGTCCTGTTTTGGTATATTATTGTTGCTGGGTAATGTGTTTGCTGATGGTTTCTTTGGTATTGAATTGAAAGTGGGTTGGGAATTGGGAGTTGAAAGAATGGGTTGGGAACATTGAAGTGGGATGCTGAAATATGGCAAGTAAATGGCCCAATTTCTGATCTCAACAATGAATTAAGGATAAGGTGAGAAGTGGCTAGCATTGCAATTACACAATAGCCAAATGAATTTAAATTGTAGCCAAATTGAATTTAATCGGCGAATGCGGACTAAAATTTAAACAAGATGAGTTAATATTAATTAATCAAAGAGCTTCTTATTCTTAACGAAATAAAATAATTAATTTAATTACAACCTAATTAACTCAAAATTATAACTATAATTTAAACTAAATTAAATTAATAAAATATTTAACTAAATGTAAAATCTTTTGTGATGATTTTCAAATATTCTTAAAATATGCTAATTATATACATAATTATATAAAACACATATATTATTTAAAAATTGCAAAAATGACACAACTATTTAAGCTAACTTGCAAACTCTATTATTTTTCTTTATTAATATTATTATTTTTATTTTTTTTGGAAATTTTACAAACTAATTATTTTAAATCGTTTGAAATTGGAGAAGCTCGAAATGATTAATTTATATTGTGGAGGGTCAAAATTGGGTGTCAACAGCTGTCCCTCGTTTGACTTGGATTGATGGAAAAAATTCAAGGCAAACGAAATTGACAAATCCAGTTTTGACCGAACACATCTTGATCATTTTGGAAAGGTGTTTTGGTACAAGCTTTAAGAATTATGGCCGAACCCAGAAATCGGGTTTCCTACATATCTCAGGATATATGAGAATTCAGGCCACTTGTAGTTCTATACGCTTGATTTGACGCACGATTTTGAAAGTATTCAAAAACTATCCCGATACCGAATTATGAAGGGATCGAAATGCTCGGGAATAAGATTTAAGAGCGAATGTTGGAATACATCGAGTTTCATCATTGATCCCGCCTACATATCCCTCACCTTAGGAAATTAGGTTGTTTGTAGTTCGACTCAATCGGTTGAAAAAGAAATCTATTATGCTAGATTACCTTTGGTCCTAGAAGAGTGACAAATCAGTCGAGTACGAAAAAGAGGCTTGTAACCTCTTAGCCATGAATGTGGTGCACTTCACACCCATAAGTAAGAATTTACACGAATATAATTTTCAAGTCTTGGTGTATTGTCATTCAGATTAGAAAGTTGCCTCCGGTGAAAACAAAATTTTTCGGATGCAAAATTGAAACCAAGAATCCTAAGGAAAAACTCACATGCCTTCTGATAGGGGTGTGGTTTGATTGTGGTGGAAGTCGCTCATCTGCTCACGTCCTAAGAGTTTGACACTCCTCTTTGGACTATGTCCCAGTTCGCTGCTAAGAAAAAATTTCACGTTGTGCTGCATCCTTTTTGATGTCGTGTGCACCTGTGGTTTGTTTTGGAGAATTCATCCTTTCGGTTGCTCTCGACGAAGATTGAGATAAAACTCATTAGCATAAAAAAACAATTCAAATGGGAGATGGTGTCTTTCACCATGTTGACACTTGATTGCTCTCCTTGAACATTTAACATCAATTCCATCGAGCTTGACATAAAGCAAATAAAGCTTGTGTGTCATATTTGCGATGTAACTTTCAATGTACTCTTCCTTTGATGTCAAAGTAATAAAATAAGCTGATGTAATATGTCGATTGTTCTCCTGATGTCGTTGTTGATGATTCTCTTGATATCCTTTTTTGCAAGGAAAATGATGCAGTCAATGTTGATCTTCTTGCGATGCATGACTTCTCTTGCAATGCATGAAGATAATGCTTCTTTGAAAAATACAGGTGATGTTTCCTCGAAAACTGCAGTTGAGGATGACTTTTCCTTGCAATGCATGAATCTTTCTCTTGCAATGCAAGAATCTTTTTCCTCGATGCATGGTTTTTTCTCTGCGACGCATGACTTCTTTTCTTACGATACATGAATCTTTTCTCGCGACACATGGCTTTTCCTGCGATGCATGAATCTTTCTCTTGCAATGCATGAATCTTTCTCTTTCTATGCATGATTTCTTTCTCTTGCAATGCATGAATTCCTTTTCTTGCGATGCATGAATCTTCTTTTGCAATGCATGAAAATTTTCCCGCAATGCATGACATTTTTCTCGCGATGCATGAATCCCTTTTCTCGCGATGCATGAATCTTCTTTTGCTATGCATGAATTTTTTATGATGCCTCCTTGATACCGAACGAAGATAATGCTTCACCGAGCAACATAAGTGATCTTCTAGGTATCTTTTGGATGGCGGTATCATCTCAATCGACAATATAACTAAAGATGAGCCTCGGAGTAGTGGTATCATCTCATTTGACAATACAATATAAATGACTCTCCGAGTAGTAATATTATCATGTCCGATAATATGGTGTAGATAATGTCCTCAAAGTATCTTTAGTTGCTGGAAAATAAATAAAATTTCTTTATTCGAGGTTTTCCTTTATTCCATTTCCGAACATAATTGCATATTCGTTATGGACCTCGCCTTGTTGAGAATTTGAATAATGCTATTCATATTCCCAATTCTTTGTCATAAGAAGCCTAAAATATTTCCTGCATCCATAGAAAAAATTGTCAAGTTTAAGGAGTTTCTTCCCCTTTCGACTTCTCCACATTCATTGAATTGAGGAATATGCTGATCCTGAGACAAGCTTACAGACCTGCATCCACAGAAAAATTGTCAGTTTAAAAATGAACTGGTCTGTGTCGATCTCTTCGATCGTTTGCTTCTTGTTTTATTGTCTCTGGTTGATTTCTCCGATCTCCCACTTCTTGATAGATAGGACGAAGCATTTTTATGCAAAAATAATTGAAACATGAAAGAAAAGTTTTTAAGGAAAATAAATTTTCAAAAGTAATGTTCGAAAAAGGTCACTGCCAAGTGTCATGTCACGTCAAGCTTAATGAACGTCTTTGACGTTGGTGTCTTGAGGTTTATCTGATTACTTGCTGGGAAGTATTCAAAGTTGTTCTAAACTTCCGATGAACCCTATTGAAAATTTTTGATGTCCTCCTCAAAAAATGTTGTCCCAGTTAACTGTCTTGGCGTATCTTGAACTGTTGATGAGTAAATTATGAATTTTTGAGATCTTTTCCAAAATTTTGTCCCAGTTACAAATCTCAAAGTAACTTCAGTCCTTACTTTGTTGGAGAGATTTTCTTCTGGAGAATTTTTGAGTCCCTCTCAAAAATTCTGTCCCGATTTCTATTGTAAAGGAAAAAGAGAAATCTTTCGGGAGATATGATCGAGCCATTGTGGCTCCTACGTATCCCGTTAAGGCAGGAATCAGGTCAAACGTAGTTCCCCCCTCAATGACTAACAAAATAAGAAATTTACAAAGAGACCAACCGAGGCCGACATAGACCGCCTACGTATCTCATTCTTGAGAATTCAGGTCGAACGTAGTTCAAGTACAAGGAAATATTAAAAGGGATAAAAGGGGGTGACCGATGCCGACATAGGCCACCTACGTATCTCATTCTTGAGAATTCAGGTCAGACGTAGTTCAAGTACAATAGGGATAAAATTCTGAACAAGGCAATTACAAGCAAATAAAACGATTACAAGGAAATAAACAGAAATACGAACTGAAGCTTCACACATAGTATCTCTTGACAGCATCTGAGTTGATCAGTTTTGGCCATTCGGTGTCATCCATCTCCGACAGGACCAAGGCACCTCCGGATAATACTTTGCGAACCATGTAGGGTCCTTGCCAATTTGGTGCGAATTTCCCTTTGTACTCATCCTGATGAGGGAAAATGTGTTTGAGAAACAACTGACCAACTTCAAATGTTCTGGCTCTTACTTTCTTGTGAAAAGCACGAATCATTCTCTATCGATACAGTTGACCATGACAAATGGCAACCATTCTCTTCTCATCAATCAATGTTAGCTGGTCAATCCGTTTGCGAACCCATTCAGCATCACTCAATTCAGCTTCTTGGATGATTC
>NW_006239096.1:210878-241477 GCF_000226075.1 Solanum tuberosum | reverse complement strand
ACGAACGCATTCATCATCAGTCAATTCGGCTTCTTGGATGATTCTCAATGAAGGTATTTCAACTTTTTCAGGTATAACTGCTTATGTTCCACATACTAGCAAATATGGAGTAGCTCCAACTGATGTTCTGATAGTCGTTCGGTAACCCAACAAAGCTTACGGCACCATCTCATACCAACCTCTGCGATTATCAATCATTTTCCTCAAAATCTTCTTTATGTTCTTGTTGGCGGCTTCTACAGCTCCGTTCATTTGGGGACGATAGGTGGTTGAGTTTCGGTGAGTAATCTTGAATTGTTCACATATCTCTCTCATCAAGTGACTGTTGAGATTTGCTCCATTATCAGTAATGATAGATTCTGGTACTCCAAATCTACATATCAAATTATTGCGAACAAAATCACCTACAACTTTCTTAGTCACCGACTTATACAAAGTTGCTTCTACCCACTTGGTGAAATAGTCGATGGCAACCAAAATAAATCTGTGTCCGTTAGAGGCAGCTGGCTCTATTGGGCCGATGATATCCATGCCCTAAGCTACAAAAGGCCAAGGTGAACTCATAGCATTGAGTTCGTGAGGCGGCACTCGAATCAAATCGCCATCCACTTGACACTTGTGACACTTCTGCACAAACTTGCAACAATCATGTTCCATAGTCATCCAAAAATAACCGGCTCGGAGGATCTTTCTTGCCAAAGTGAGTCCATTCATGTGAGTACCACAAACTCCGGCATGTATCTGTTCTAGAAGCTTTGCAGCTTCATTAGCATCAATACATCTGAGAAGACCTAAATCTGGAGTCCTCCTGTAAAGGATTTCCCCACTTGCAAAGAAATGGAGGGCCATACGGCGTATAGATTTCTTTTGCTTGAACGCTGCATTCTCAGGATAAGTACCCTCCTCTAAATACTTCTTGATGTCAAAATACCAAGGCAAACCATCTGGTTCCGCTTCAACATGTGAACAATGAACATGCTACTCTTTTACCTCTATATCTACTGGATCAATATAACTTGTATCTGGATGTTTGATCATTGAGGCAATGGTGGCAAGAGCATCATCCAACTCATTCTGTGTTCTGGGAGTATGACTGAACTCAATCTTGCGAAATATCTTGAACAAATTTTGTATATACTGCACGTACGGTGTGATTTTTAGATTCTTCACGGCCCATTCTCCTTGAACTTGATGAATCAGTAAGTCTGAGTCTCCAATAACTAGAAGCTCATAAACGTTCATGTCGATTGCCATCTTTAAATCGAGGATGCAAGCTTCATACTCAGCCATGTTGTTTGTGCAATTAAATCGGAGTTTAGCCGCCATAGGATAATGCTGACCGGATTCCGACACTAAGACTGCTCCGATACCTTTCCCTTGATGATTTGCCGCTCTATCAAAGAATACTCTGCAACCAAGATATGCTTCAGAAATATCTTCACCTACAAACGCTACTTTCTCATCGGGAAAATAAGTCTTGAGCGGTTTATACTCTTCATCAATTGGATTCTCCGCAAGATGATCAGCCAAGGCTTGTGCTTTATCTCCTTTTGTGTCATATACACAATGTCAAACTCACTCAAAAGCATTTGCCATTTAGCCAACTTCCCGATCGGCATTGCTTTCTAGAAAATATACTTCAACGGATCCATCCTGGAGATAAGGTACGTGGTGTAAGAGACAATAATGTCTCAATTTTGAGCGATCCAAGTCAAAGCACAACATGTTCTCTCCAAAAGAGTGTAACGAGCCTCATATGGAGTGAACTTTTTACTCAAGTAATAAATGACTCGCTCCTTCTTCCCAGTCTCATCATGTTGACCAAGCACGCATCCCAACGCATTATTCGAGATCGACAAATATAGCAATAATGGACTCCCTTCTCGAGGAGGGACCAACACCGGTGGATTGGACAAATAGTTCTTGATGACATCAAAAGCAGTTTGACATTCTCCGGTCCACTTGGTCGAGACATCTTTTTTCAATAACTTAAAGATGGGCCCACACACCACGGTGAATTAAGCTATGAACCAGCTGATGTAGTTCAACCTTCCCAAAAAACTCATCACCTCTTTCTTGGTCTTTGGAGGAGGTAATTCTTGGATCTCCTTGATCTTGGAAGGGTCAAGCTCAATGCCCCTTCGGCTGACTATAAATCCCAATAACTTGCCGGCTAGCACTCCAAAAGCACATTTAGCGGGATTTAACTTCAAATTGTATATACGCAAGCGATCAAAGAATTTCCTCAAGTGAGTCAAGTGATCCGAACTCTCGCGGGACTTGATTATGACATCATCTACATACACCTTGATCTCCTTGTGAATCATATCGTGAAAGATAGTCATCATGGCCCTCGTGTAAGTAGTGCCGGCATTCTTGAGACCAAAAGGCATCACCCGATAATGATATACACCCCAAGGCGTGATAAAAGTTGTTTTTCTGCATCTTCTTCATCCATCAGGATCTGGTGATAACCCGCATAACAATCCACAAACGACTGCATCTCATGCTTAGCACAGTTATCAATGAGGATGTGAATGTTTGGTAATGGAAAACTATCTTTTGGGCAAGCTTTGTTGAGATCTCTGTAGTCAACACATATTTTGATTTTTCCGTTTTTCTTGGCAACCGGAACAACATTAGCTAACCAAGTCGAATATTGCGTCACTTCCACTACTTGGGACTTGATCTACTTTGTAATCTTCTCTTTGATCTTCAAACTCAACTCAGGCTTGAATTTTCGAGTCTTTTGTTTTACTGGACTGAAATCTGGATTGATCGGCAATTTGTGGGACACCATATTCGTGCTCAGCCCTGGCATGTTTTTATAAGACCAGGAAAATACATCAATGTACTCCCTGAGCAAACGAACCAGGTCTCTTCTTTGGGCTTTAGTCAGATGGACACTGATTCTGACTTCTTTGACACATTCCTCATCTTCGAGATTCACTAGTTTCAGTTTCTTCAAGATTTGGCTTGTGTTGATTCTCGAATTGTTGAAACTCTTCAGCAACATGTTCAGGTACCTCATTTTCCTCTTCGTATTCCTCGCACTCATCATTGCCTGCCTCATTTTGTTCACTCGGTTCATGACATGACATGACATTGGCAGGTTTAAATTAATATTATTGAAATCATAAACAAACAAAGTTAGGAAAGTAAAATATAAACACATAAGTAAACAAACAAATTTCGATAAAAGAGGCTTTTCATTTGAATTGAAATACAAGCACAAACTTTGGCCATGGCCGAGGGCCATTTTGTCTTTTTAAACATCACAAGAAAATTTAAAAGCTTCAAACAAATAACAATTGCATAAAGGGTGGGTCTCGGGCCTCTTCCGGACTACCACCAATTTTAAAACAAACAAAGACACATGTCTTTTCTACCCAGTTGAGCGGGAAATCAAGAGTGGTGTGGAGGTCCAGTTCTGCAATCGCTCCTCAGGTTCTGCATCACGGATGCCGATGTCCCAGCCTCTTCCTCGATGACCGCATTAATCCCCTTAAAAAGGCCCAGATTCCTTCCCCGAGACCACCATCGTTGACATTTTCTCGTACCGTAAATGACTGGTACAGTTGAGGAATTGGCCTGGCCAATGCTTGATCGACACTCTTGTTCTTCATCTCTGCTTCATCAGCCTCTGTGGGGACATACCCCAAACCAAACTTTGCTCCTTTGATAGGAATTTGGATAGGCTCGATGATTCCTTGAAAGTGCTTCCCCAATCCGAAACCTGGTTCAAAACCATTCTGGAGCATGACGGTAGCAATCATTTTGTACACGGTAGGCATAGGAGGCTGTGGAGCCAAGTCATCATCGATGGCATTTACCAGCTCCACCATGCAGAAATCACAACCTCGAGAGACATCATCAACGATCGGTGCATACCCATTGGAATGACTCCCTTCACCATAAATGATCAATTCCTGGTCCTTCCAAACAAACTTCATTAGTGGTGAAGGGTAACGGCACAGCCCCAGGCCATATGAATGAACGGTCTTCCCAGAAGCAGGCTGTAACTAGTGTTGATATCTAACACCTGGAACTCGACGTTGAATTCTGCAGGACCCACCTGAATATCCAAGTTCACCGCACCCAATGTGTCTCTTTGCGCTCCATCAAAAGCCCTCACATTAACTTGGTTCTGGTAAAGCTTTCCCAAATCAAATTTTAGCTACCTCAGAGTCGAAAGGGGGAAAATATTAAGACCGGATCCATCATCGACCATGACGCGATTTATTATCTTGTCCCGACACATAGTGGTGACGTGCAGGGCTTTGTTGTGCATCTTGCCTTCAAAGGGCAGCACTTCGTCACAAAAACTAATTCGGTATCCTCGGATGACCTGGTTTATCATGGCTGCTAGATTGTCACTATTGGTACCCACGGGCACATAAGTATCATCCAGAGCCTTTATCAACGCTTGTCTATGCAGTTGTCAACTCATCAACAAAGCCTATACATAAATCTGAGCTGGTGTTTTCTCCAAATGCTTCACAATTGAATAATCTTTCGGCTGTAATTTCCTCCAGAACTTTTCGGCTTCAGCTTCACTAATCGGCCTTTTAGTCTGATCTTTTTTCTGCCCCCCTTGGGCCAATTCTTCCGATGTGAAGTACCTGCTAGATCTGGTCATACCTTGAGTAACAATCGTTTCAATCACAAATTTTGGTCGGGTAAGAGTTTCTCTTGGCACCAAGGCAACAGCCTTCTCGGGTGTTAGAATTATAAATTATTTCTTCTCTCTATTGCTCAATGAGGTTACAACCCTTTCCAACTCATCAGAAGCAATCGAAACTATTGCCTTTGTCACGCACCAATCATTATCTATCTCTATCATATTGATAGTGACGCCTCCATGATTTGGAAAAGGATTACAATTGACATTAGGCGCAACTGTCTGAAGAGAGACCACATTCTGGTCAATCAGGTCTTGGATCTTATGTTTCAGGTTGATACAATCCTCGGTATCATGTCCAACACTGTTGGAGTGATACACGCACCTCTGATCAAGTCTGTAAAACTTTGAGCTAGTGTCAACCGGCTTGGGCCCCACTGGATGAATATATCCTGCTGCAGTTAATCGCTCGAACAGCTTTGTTCGGCTTTCAATAAGCGGAGTGAAAATTCTAGCAGGCTTCTTCTCAAATCTAGGACGGGAGGGATCGTAATTACCTTGTTGAGGGGAAGGTATTTGGCGATAATTTGGAGCATTCGGACGGGGGGCTTGATATCTGGGATATGAGTTGGTTTGATAATTTGGTTGTGGAGCTTGGTAGTTCGAGGGGGTATTTTGGTAAAGTGGAGCTGGGGTTTGGTACATTGGGGAAGGCGTTTGGTAATTTGTCTGAATATTGACACAGTTGGGGGCGACATTTCGGTAGTGATGAGATGAGGTTTGGTAAATTGGAGGGGGAGTATTTTGATAACTGGATGGAGGGGTATTCTGGTAATCAGCCTGTGCATAACAAGCTGGGTATGAACTCTGTGAAGGTCGAGAATGACCTTAGTATGATGAGAATTTCCTTGGGGTCTTCTTCCCCTCATAAGAGATAGAGGACACATCCTCTCTTTTCTTCTTCAACAAGCCCGAAGATCCGGGCGAGGCAGCAACACGGGCAATCTTCCCGGTTCTTAATCCTACTCGGGTTCTTGCACCCGCACAAACACTTCGACAATTTCCTTTTCTGACATGGGAGGTCTAACTCTAGCTGCCTCCTTTCGCCATCTATATGCGAATTCTTTGTAACTTTCGGTCGACTTCTGCTTCATCTTCTCCAAGGAGTAACGGTCAGGAACGATCTCCACATTGTAGGCGAATCGTTCGATGAAGTCCTTAGCCAGAGCGTTCCAGCTAGACCACTGTCTCCTTTCATGAGACGTAAACCATTCTGGAGCCTCTTTGCTCAAACTTCGACTAAAAAGCCGCATTAACAAAGCTTCGTCTCTCCCCACTCCCACGAGTTGGTCACAGTAGGCCCTCAGGTGTGCTAAGGGGTTCCCCGTTCCTCCGAAAATGTCGAATTTTGGCACCTTGAACCCTTTCGGGAGGTCAAAATTCGGATGAATGCATAGGTCTTCGTAACTCAATCCGGCGACCTCAGGAATGCAGTTCAACTCATTCATGGCTTTTCTAATTTCCTCCTTCATATCTATCTTGGCGGTCTCTTCCTTTGACCTCCACTCTTTCTCCCTCTCCTCATAGTGGTCGAGCTTCGAACCATGGGCGTCATGCTCATTGGGGACCGGTATTTGGAAAGTGGCCTTTTGTGGTAGTGGTGGAGCAATAGAGGGATTTTGGCCATTTAAAGGGGCGTGATAATTTTGGGGGAAAGTCTGGGGGCTGGTATATTGGTTTGGTGAAGGAGGAAGTGCATGGGTTATTAGCGTTTTGGCTGTGAGGGGGTAGGCCAATTTGGTGGTTTGCATTGGGGGGAGGGAGTGGTGCTTGGAGGTTGGTATTTTAAGGAGGGGGTGGTGTTTGATAAGAGGCTGAGGCGTAATAGGGGTTTTGGGTGGTAAGGTCAATGATGAAGGGATTACGAGCAGGGCTTAAAGGGGGGTTCTGAGCTTGTTCCACGTTAGGAATGGGAATTTGAGTTGGAGGTCTTTCGTCTGATTGAGCGTTGACAGCAAAAATCGGAGGAGGCAAATCGTGTTTTCTCTGCATCTCTACTCTCATCTCAGCAATTTGTTGTATCAACTGTAGGATTAGTTCATTCTGATCAACAAGGGCAGGCTGAGCCACCACGACATCAGTAAGGCTAGTTTCTTCGTTGTTATCACCCATTGTTGCTTTTCCCTTTTGTGAACTTTGATTGGGGAAGGAATCTGGTGGACCTTTAGATCTAGTGAAATAAGGATGATCAGCCAGCTTATCGACACAGACCAGTTCTAACTACCTGTTGAGAAAAACAACTCAAAGGCAAATCTATTAGTTTTGATTCAGCACAAATAATGCAAAATATCACATGGAAAGCAGATAAACACAGAAAAGTTGCTTTGTTTGATAACATGCTAACCCACGAATAATGGGGACTGACTTTTGAACAAGCAGGAATTTGCTCGTTTTTATGTTGAGGTTAGTGACTCAGAAAGGTTAAATTGCATTGAGCTAAGGTCTTCTTGTTGCATCTCTGGGCATTTGTTGATCTAAACTCAATGTTTCCTTGTAGAATGAAGGGGAAAAGAAAATTTCAAAAGTTAGGGGCCGGGCCTTGAAAGGCTGCCTACGTATCTCCCAAGGAGAATTCAGGCCCTACGTAGTTCGATACAAAGGAAGTTTCATTTTCATTCATTCATTTCTTGAAGATTACAAGGAAAGTGAAAAATAGACAATAAAGCTTCGAAAAGATAAAATGTGCCTCCACCCAAGCCATTCTTCTTCTGATTGTCGCATTAATCACGGGGGGTAAACTCATATGATTCGAGGGTGGTTTTCTCATTCCCTTCTTTCCACCGTCCCTGAAGAGGAGGCCTATAGACAATTTCCTCCCTTGTATCTTCTTCAGCAACTTTAGATCCGGCACCTTCGGGACCACTGTTTGTGGCCTCTTGGCTGAAGAAAGAGTACTTTCCCCGTGGCTTCTGAAGGCATCGCGTTTCTTTCGCACAGCAGCTGTCTCTTCATTTATAACATCATATTTCGTCATCTTTGCTGCCAACTCTGCGTCCAGTGCCGCATTTGCTGCTCGTGCGGCGACCGCGGTGGCAAACTCCACTTCCATTCTCCTTTCTCTAGTTTCTTGGATCTCCTATCTGAGCTGCTGTAATTTCATCCTCAAATCCTCTTCGGTCAGCTCTATGTTGATACTCTTACCTTTTTCTATCTTAGCTGCAATTTTACCATTTCATAAGATGATAGAGTAGTGTCTTAGGATTTTGTAGTAGGATTTTATTTCTGCCTGAGAAACTTAAGACTCATGGAGTTTTGGTCGGCCATTTTGGTAGTGACTTGTATTTGGCATTATAGAGTTTTTTTTTTCCAGAAAATTCTTGACAAGGAGTGGGCTAAAAATATCCTCATTCAAAGCAACGTACCACATAAACAGTTAAAACACACAAGTAAATAGACAAATATCGCGTCCTAAACATACTTGTGACCCTTTTGTGCCAAGGGTAGGCCTAGCGAATTGAAGGATGTATATGTCCTTTTAAGCCAATTCATTATCCCCAAAATATTTCATTAAGATCATTCAAAATAATGTTTAATAACGTATAAATAGGGGCATAAGTTTAAAAGGGAAATAATAACAAAACAAAGTACAAATGAAAGCAATCCCACGCATGGGATGACAATAGACTTCAAGCTCCTCCTAAGCTTTCACCAAGTCTGGTCCTCTTGGCGATGTTGACCTCTTCCCACATAGCATATCTGTTCGCCCATAGGTGATCTTTTGCCAACCGAGCCCCTTCTTGATATTTGAACCTTTCAACCGACTGAATCTGCTGCTCCATGTTATCATCCAATTCTGACATGCATTGTCTGTCTCTTCGTAGCTCTTTCTTCAACTGAGCTATGATTTCGGCATCTTCTGATTGTCGGCGCTGGTGATACAACTCATTCTTATCAAACCTCTGTTGAAGTCGATGAAGTCGGATCTGATGTTTTGCCCCAACATCTGCAATCATATGAGGAACGTTTGGACCGGGTTCGATGGTCCCGACGAGGCTCTTTTTTAACCATTCATTGTAGTCCTTAGAACATTCGGGAAGGAACATGTTTGGTACTGGTTCACCTAATACCTTTCGAGTCTTCCATGTTCTACGTATGTCTTCAGTGATCCGTCTATTTTCATGATCGGTTGCAAATTTCCTTATGTCCGCAATTTGGGGAATCTCTTACCTCCCTCCCAGTTGTCTAAGTACTCGAGAAGGAGCATATGGCCGAGTTCCTCTCAACCCAGCAAATATCAAGTAGGGGGCCTTTCCACTTCGGTTCACCATTTGTTTTGTTACTACCAAGCATTGGATCGACCACTGCACATTCTCCTCTCTCAAACCCTGAAGTCTCGGAAACCAAAATTCTTGGCCTCCAGTCCTGTTGAAATGATTACGTTGCACCCACAAATCGTGACTTTCGAGTCTGTTTGGTCTTTCCAAGGGGTCTGTTTCTATTGGATTATAAACTTTAATCAAGTGTCTCATCATCCACCATTGAAGTATCAGGTTGCAACCTTGAAAGAAACGTTCTCCGCTTTGACACTTGTCCAAAGCCCTATAAATGTTGGCCAAAATCATGGGTGCCAAAGTGTAGTACTTGGTTGCCGACCCGTAACCCACTCCATAAAATATAGCATGAGTGACCATTACTACACTTGGATGAATAGTGTAGTTTGGTCATTGGGGAAATACCATCGTCCCAAGTAGGCATATTGCAAAGGCAAGAGGACGTGTCTCTTCCCATTTTTCTTCTGAGACAAACTATTCTTTGAACTTTTCATAGGCTCTTGCACGTCCGAATCGGTAATAAAGCTTTCGAAGTGGAATGTTTGGCCCGGGCATTCTGTCTATCCAATCTGCTTTAACGAGTGACAGTTTTTCTCTAATTTCGGCAAAATCCCATGTTTTGGGGAAAAGGAGATCAGTATCGGGTTTGAACCTCCTTTTTGTTGCACATACTGACACTTTCTTAACTTGCAAGGATTTCTTCAATAGTCGGCGTCATTTCCACTTCCCTGAACCGAAATACCATATTGTCGCTGTCCCAAAATTTAACCATTGTCCCAATAAAGTCGGGATAAGCCACCATTTCCATTAATGACAGGAGATGACCTATGTGTCTTTGGACTATCTTTTTGTCTTCTGTGTTCATAAATTTCCACCAAACTTGTAGGTATGAATGTGGAATGGTCACCATTCGGGTTCTCAGAGGCTCATGTACTGGATTCATCCTACAAGAAAAATAGAAAAAGGTAAGTTAACCCCCACCCCCATTTGATAATTGATTTGTTTAAAAATGGCATATACATCCTTCAATTAAACACATAAGCATGATTGTCTTTTATTGGCAAATGGGACAAATAGACACAAGGTGGGCTTCTAATGGGCCCAACACGCCTTGGGTGTTGGGTCGACTTAGTTCAAAATGCGCTAAAAAATCAGGATTTGGTTTCGCTCTACGCTAGTTGACTAAGAGTGGCTTTTGAATGACCGGGAACCCAAGTGGACAACTTAGGCTGGAATTCACGACAATCATTGGACGCATGACGAACCAATAAATTGCCGATCATTCCGAAAAAGGGTTGAGTATAAAAATGTTCGGTTGCGATTCCGCAAAACCGTCCTTTAATATATTATACATACAAGAGAAGATGCCATGAAATGCAATGACAGTTATAGCAGTTTAAACACGTTTAAGCACAAATAAACGATTTCAACAATTAATAACAATTAGTCAACTAGTCAAATCATATGATTAGAACCTAATTAAGTCCCCAGCAGAGTCGCCATATCTGTTGTGTCATAATTTTACTGTATTCAGAAAAATCACTTTTTGAAATGTTCCAAGTATAAAACTTTTTAAGAAAAATACTTAGAAAAGAGTCGCCACTTAAATTTTGTTAAAGAAATTAAGAAAATTTATAATTTTCAAAAGATTTAAACAAAAAAAATCATTTGGAAATACCAAAGAGGGTTCGGGGTTCAATTTACACTTCGAGAAGGGTTTAAGCATTCAAAATGTCCGCTAACATGCGATTGACCTGCGACTTGACTAAAATGTATTTGACTATTTTTAGAAAAATAATTTAACATAAAAAAATATATAATAATTTACACTATTCGATTAAGTTTGAGAACATAATTAAGAAATGAATCATTTTATTCTATCTTTTTAGAGGAAGAGACCTAAAATGAAAACATTTGAATAAAGGTGCAAGTGATTAGAAAATTAATAAAACTAGACTAATTAGAATTTATTTAGTTCATTTTAAAATAAATTAAACCAATTTAACACATTAAAGCATGAAAATCATTTTAAATTAATTGAAGAATAAAATTTTTGAATAACTTTTGAGCAAACGACTAAGTAAGTATATATTTATTTATTAATTAATTTTTTTTTAAAAAAAAAGTTTTGACTAACATTTTTTTTAAATTTATTTGAGAAAAATTCTTTAACTTAAAACAATTTTAAAAATAATATGTGATCAAGTGAAGCGGCCTTAAAACATATCTTTTTAAGAATAGAGATTTAACTTAATTAAAATATAAAATTCGACCAATGCTTGATTAATAAAATAAGTGAACACAACAACATGAAATATATTAAAATTAAACCAACACAAATAAAATAACTCATCTTTTGGGGAATCTAATTAAGTTAATTAAAAATTCTAAAGTTAGAGTTAAACAACAAATAATAAGTAATCACAATTAAATAATTTAAGAGTAACGGAGAGAAGTTGAATTTGGGCCTTTCTTGGGACAAATTCGTTGCTACTTTTTTGGGGTTTAACCAAAATCCGTTTTTGGTATACAGCTAATGTATATCAGTGTATATCGGCATGTATATCAGCTCTTTCCGTGTATCTCCTGCCTCCAAACCCCTGTATTTACCTCATCTCTGTATTTTCACGTTCTTGACCTATAATTCAATGTATAATGAGTGTATACTGCTATATACAATATGTATACAACCCATTTCTTGGGCTTTTGACCATTTATGAACTAATTTCTAGCAGTGTTGGGTCTCCGGGACCTATAATAGCTTCCGAATATACAAGGGGGCTGACTCGATAAGGGGTAAAGTTGGGCCTTTAGCCCAACGAGGAGATGCAAGGATAGGAGATGAGTGTCCAAAAAAAACTCGAGGCACATTTCACATGCAAAGAAAGGGTGATAAGAGTTAGCACTCAAAACAACAAGAGTGATAGTGTGCCTAAGACAAATTATCATGGCAGTGTCTAAACTAATACGCATGAACTAACTTGATTGAACTAACAACATAGATTTAGGTAAAGGAGTACAAATTCTACGGATACAAAAATCCAAGTCATGCTAATCGTAAAATAATGTCCACTTAAGCTATTGTTTTAACATAAAAAATCCACATCAACTAAGAAAAGTCAGTAGCAAACCTGTGGATTAATGGAATAAAACTAAACCCCTTCCTTTTAACATGAGCAAAGATCGGACAATTAAAAACAATATGGCAAACAACACTGATGGATCACTTGCCTACATTAATTAGACACAAAAGATGCATTCAATTTCCTCAAAGGGAAAAGAAGTGTCTTGAGACGATGAAACTCAACTACTATATTCTTAACAATTTCTAAAAAATGACAAACTAGATTTTTTAGCTAATTAATAAGTCATACAAGTGATTTGGCTGAAAAATAAATACTAAGGGAAAATATGGGTTCTACTAAGGAAGAAGATGGGATGTAACAAGGAAAATAACAAACAACAACTTATGGAATTTAAGACCCAAATCAGAACATCTTCACACAACCCACAAATTTGAACTTAAATAGCCTCCTTTTACTCGAAATAAACATATTAAAGTTAATATCACAGCTAACCTTAAATAAATATTATTGTGATAAGGCATCCAAGCTGATTACTTTAGCAGGAGAGGTCAATTTATAAGACGAGGAATGAAACAAGATTTAATCTTTTCTATTTCAGTAACTTCCAATGCAAATTAGTTGTAGCAAACAACTTATCAAAATCTACAATATGTTCATGAATGTAGCATTCAGAAACAACCACATTATCAAACCAAACAGTCTTAACACATAGGACTCTATGCATATTCGGAAGTATACAAATGATAGGAATATGAGCTAAGTTAAAGCAAGATTATAGCTGGCTACAAGCATAACATCGGTAGCTGGGATACAAGGGAAGCACAACCAACCTTCAAATCATCTAAGAACATAAATAACTCTTACAAGATTAAGCTAGCCATGGCGAGAAACTACTGCAACATCAAAACGGCCAAGAAGACAACCAAAATATTCAACAAATGATGAAGAATTGGAATGATATCCAGCATGCTCGAAGTCGAAACCAAATGTATAGCATATTATTTCGAGCGAAAATTAAAAGAAGATTCGGCTAGCTTTCGACATATAATCCAGCCAACTACCAACACATAATCCCAAAGAAACCTTATCAGAATGTTAACTCATGCTTATGATTCAAAATTCACAGGAAAAATGATGTCGATACAGAGGACTAAAAAGAAGAAACTACTTGTTATTCATAGCAGAGCCTTTATCGAATATCGAATACATAACACACCATATTGAAGCGGAAATAAGAGGGGGGCGAGATTACCTTTCTTGGAGCAGCGAGCTGGGACGATGAGACAACGATTCTTTCACCACACTAGTTCCGCCCGAGTAAACAAAAAAAACAAATAAAACCGAAGCCAAGTGACCTTTTGTAAGCTATTTTCGTATATGACCTCAAAATCCAATTTTTTCTTCCTCTATCAATCTCTCCCTAATCATTGAGGGTAGATGGTTATTTATAGGGGAAGTTGGGGTGATTTAGAGGGGAATCCGTGTTCAAATTTTGAATTCTTTTGCTCCTTTCAAAGCAACAGTGAAAGAAGATGGGAATTTCTTACAAGAGGGGGAAAATGGGATGATGAAGTGATCGTCTACACCACAGGGTTATGGGTTCTGCAGGGTAGGAGACGTGATTTCCGGGTTTCTTGGATTCGCTGCTCGTTTCACTGTTGCTGGTCGCGTTTTCTGGGTTTGAAGCGCGATTTGCTCGTTGTTCTCACGAGGAAGATGCAGGGGTGGGTCGGGTCTTGTTTTGGTATGTTATTGTTGTTGGGTAATGGGTTTGCTAATGGTTTCTTTGGTATTGAATTGAAAGTGGGTTGGGAATTGGGAGTTGAAAGAATGGGTTGGGAACATTGAAGTGGGCTGCTGAAATATGGCAAGTAAATGGCCCAATTTCTGATCTCAACAATGAATTAAGGATAAGGTGAGAAAGTGGCTAGCATTGCAATTACACAATAGCCAAATGAATTTAAATTGTAGCCAAATTGAATTTAATTGGCGAATGCGGCTAAAATTTAAACAAGATGAGTTAATATTAATTAATCAAAGAGCTTCTTAATCTTAACGAAATAAAATAATTAATTTAATTACAACCTAATTAACTACAAAATTATAACTATAATTTAAACTAAATTAAATTAATAAAATATTTAACTAAATGTAAAATCTTTTGTGATGATTTTCAAATATTCTTAAAATATGCTAATTATATACATAATTATATAAAACACATATATTATTTTAAAATTGTAAAAATGACACAACTATTTAAGCTAACTTGCAAACTCTATTATTTTTATTTATTAATATTATTATTTTTATATTTTTTGGAAATTTTATAAACTAATTATTTTAAATCGTTTGAAATTGGAGAAGCTCGAAATGATTAATTTATATTGTGGAGGGCCAAAATTGGGTGTCAATAGGAATGCCATACTTTGTCCACTTAATATTCATAATTGGAAGAATATGGACACAAAAAACGATTTGTGGGATTATACTAAAATAAAGAACAAATTGTTGGAGAAATATGATATTCCTAATAGTGCAAAAGAATTGGCTTTGGAATGAATTAAAACTCCTTGGAGAAAGTATAAGAATGTCTTGTATCAGAAACACTATAAAGCATATGATAATGATGATCTTCGAATGGAAAAAAAGCCCAATGATATTTCAGAATCTGATTTTAAGGATCTTCTCAAATATTGGAGCTCTGAAAAATTCAAGGTTAGATTTATGTTCTGATTGATTCATTTTTTTAATGAAAACTAAAGTGACTCAAGTTCATTTATGTTCTCATTGATTCATTTTTCTATTTTTGATTAATTGTTTAATTTACGTAGAATTTATTGACTCGTTTATTTGCAGAAAATGAGTGAAACAAATACCAAAAATAGAAAAAAATGGATGAATCCACATACTGCTGGTAAAACAAGTTTTGTTGTGATACGCAATAATTTGGTATGTTCTCCTATTAATCATTAAATATAAAATTGTTGCCATAAAAGAACTTTAATACCAACTTTATGTAATTAGGAAAAAGAGAAGGAAAGCCCCGATGAGCTGTCAGCTAAAAAACTCTTTGTGGCTACAAGATCAAGAAAAGTCGAGTATACAAGGACACCAACAAAGATACAATTAGTAAAATTGTATGACTTTTATTTGGTTATAAGGTTGTTAAGATCCTTTATATTTTATTAAATACTTGATTTTATTTATTTGAATTTGATTTGTAGGCTGAAATGGAGAAAATGCAAAGTTGACAGAGTGAAGATGACAATCAATCATTTGATGCGTTTACAGCAGTCATGGGACATGAACACCCAAGGTGCCTGAGATTGTATGGACGAGGAGTTACCAAAAGTACTTTGAAAAGAAAAGCGCTTTCTGAACCTTATTTAAGTGCTAATTATGAGAGGATGGGAAAAAAAATAGAGGAATTGGAAGAGAGGATATACATCAAAGGATGGCGGAAATATTAGAACAACAAAAAGTAACCATACACCAAGAAGTTACAGATGATATTCTTGGACGACTTAATCGTATGTACCCTAGACTTCAATTAAATTATGCCATGTTGGCATCGGTGGGTGCTCAGTCACCACAACAAGCTATGCAACCTTTGAATCGTCCATCTTCTAGAAAAAAACAATCAAGGTATGGCGTTTATTTTTTTTCTTCTTCTTCACTTAATTCTTTCATCCCACTTTAATTATAGCTTTTCCAGTTGAATGTTGAGTTTTCTACTCACTTTTTGTGTAAATATTTATCTCTATCATGCCCTTGTTTTGAGTATTTAGGGTAAAGTAGGAAGAGAACCTTGGACTCTTCTTTTCCTTTTCCAAATGTTTTGGTTGTTAAAACGTTAGTCTTTGAATCATTGCTCTCTCATTAGTGTGCCATCTTAAATTGTGAAATTATTATAGCTCTTATTTGTTAGTGAAATTGTTGGACGGTTGGAAACGATAAATCTTTAGCACTAAAGGGTTGGCCTATTGGTGACACAGATGAACCGTTGTCGGAAGTTCTAGTTTGTAGACCATTTGTGTGTGTATCTAAGTTTCTTGTACATGTACTCTTTTGAGAAAACAAATCAGTTCTAGGCTCTCTAAGTATGGTAGATCATTACCCGCAGGTTGCAGCTACTACTTAAGCATCATGTGTCCAATCTTTTCCTATATGTAGTGGAGTCTAGATGACGTTTTGGATACTTATAACTTGTGTGCTTGGTGTGTGCGTATGATTTATGATGCCTTTGAATAATTTGTCAGGCTCGGCTATTAGAATTGGCATAGGGAGTAATGTTCTGTCTCTTTGCTTACGAAATATTGGATGAGCATCATCACACAATGTTATCTTGGATTTTTTCTAAGGAGGAATATGGGTTCTTTACGTCAGTGAAGGCCTATTTTGGACTAGTCATTTTTTTGTTTTGGTCGACCTTGATAACTTCCATGGATTGAATTTGGCTAGTCATGGTGAATTGGAAGGGTTTTAATAAAGTCTGAAGGTTCTATCCCTTCTTGTTTGGTTGTTAAAATTCCTTCCCTTGAAAAATGTTTTTTCTAGTTATTGTGGTACACTTTGGGGATAGGTAGGCCCAAGCCTTTTCCCTCCCCCCTCTCTCCATAAGACCCTCTTTCTCTTTCCCTCTCGGGAAAGAAGATAAGAAAGGATTCATTTTTTCTTTCATGTGAACGGCCCTATCTTGTATCGAAAGGTTTTTCGTGCTATACACCACGTTGAGAAAGACCAACCTCCTATGTACCGTACTCTTTTTGTACCTCGAAAGAGGGGTCCTCCTTATGATGCTACGGACGGCTGTCCGAAGTGCAAGGGGTAAACTCGGACTCGGATAGGAAAGGATTGTGCGCGCCGGGCCCTTCGGCTCTCATATTTTGGCCGAGTTTACCGTACCTCCGTCCCCTATGTTAGGCGGCCGTAATATTTTGTTACGTTCTACCGCTGTTACGCCAGAATAAAAGGTTCCACACGAGCTCCCGTTCTGCGGCGTGGTGGCAGGACCGCTAGGGGAGTGGCTCCGGGTATAGATAGGGTGAAATCTGCAGGGGTCATGCAAATACATAGGCCCCTTCCCTTCTCTTTTGGATGAATGGGGTGGTTTAGAAGGCGCTTTCCGATCTACGGTCCCTCGGAGCGAAGGGTTAGGCAGGTAGTATGGGCCCTCTGACTTCCAGCTATGTGCTGTGCGGCTCCCGCGAAGCGAATGAAGGGAAGCTCTTCGAGCTTCCGGGTGAGCTTACGCTTACTCTCAGCCTCTTTGATTGATAGGCGGGCGGGCTAAGCCCCCTACTTAAGATTCAATTCATAAGGCTAATTTTATGTTGTCGTGAGGCTTTGGTTAGGCCGACTACTATAGGCTAGCTACTTCTAGCTTCTATACTGGCCCTTCCACTTTGGTGTAGTTTTCGTTTGTATTGGTACTGAATGAACATATCAAACAAAGGCGAGCAGTATAAGCCCTTCTCCGGCCGGCCTGGGAAAAGCAGCGAACTCTAGAAGCTAGGGCTTTGTTCACCTTTGGACACGAACACTATTCCGTTCTCAGCGGAAACCCGCCTTAGAGATTGAACGGCAATAAGATAAGTCAACGTTCAATCTAAGACAGCGCTGAGCGCTGATAGCTTGTAGTGAACAGCCCCATTATGAAACCAACCGAAAGCAGCCTTTGGTACTTAAGTAGTTAAGGTTTGGAACCCTTGCAACTATGATAGAAAGCCGTTTGCTTGTTGCCAAACCCTTCGCCTTTCTTTTGAATCAAAGTAGGTCGCGACTGTTGTATTTTAGTCGGTCGGGGGAAGCGGTAGCTTCGTGCTCCGCTTCTCTCGCGCTTGCTTGCGTGAAGGCTTAGAGCCCTTTTCGCTAGGTCCAAAAGCTTCCCAAAAGATCTGATCCAACAGAAATCCCGCATTGAGCGTAGCTGATATGCGGCTACGGCTAGCCGATCATATCATTCCATAAAAAAAATCTATATGTATAGAGAGATCCCCTAGATATACAGATAGAATAGATGTTCATGGATAGACAGACATTCCATGGATTCTTAGTTTTTGGGCTGAAAAAGCTCGTCGATCCAAATGAATCATTCTTCCGGTCTCTCTTCGCTCCCCACCCCGAAACTGACCCACGGCACAGCGCCCATTCGCTTCGCGCGCGGGAAGGCAACGAAGTTCAGTTCATGAGACCGCAGCGCAGCGGAGTGGAGCAGCCGCGACACTTCCTTACTGGATCTCGCTGGTGGCCACCTAAACGGTAGGTAGGCGGCGGATGTGTGACGTTTGGAGTTGTCGTTCGTGCACCTGTCCCCAATGGAAGAATGAGTGATCTGTTCCCCTGCGGATCATGGCCTTACCACTCGGTCCCCGATGGCCAGCGGGGATTCGGTATAGCAGCTCAGGTTCGTTTGCGCTGCGCGTTCCCGCTGGACTGGACACATGTTAGCTGTAGGAAGTATGGTTCCGAAAGTGACTTCGGTTCGCCAGTTCAGGCTCAACTCCTCGCTTTACGTTAGCGGACCTACAGGTCGGGCCGGGGCTCTGCGCTCTTTCTTTCTGTGTGGGACGATACCGGGGAGAGAGGGGAATGCGTCGAGGCGGCGAGCAAGACAACTACATTTTGGCTTTTCCCTCCATGAGATGAGCCCAGTGCATTGGACCGATGGATAAGAGAACTGAGCTGGCCTAAAAAGCGCTTGGGCGCTCTACGTACGATGTAGACTCCATCAGATACATATCGATTTCTTTCTGATGGATCAAGAATAGATAGTTGTCTCATCAATAGATAGAAATAGGAGATTTCCCCCTATTCTTGAGAGATTCCCTCTCTATCTCTTTCGATCTATCAGAACAGATCAGGCTATCTATCAATCGATTTGAAAATAGCACGCTCATCTCGCTTTTCGTTCATTTTCGCCACGAAAACATAGCCGCCATAATAAGAAGCAGGCGAAGCAGCTAGAAGTACTCGCTTCACGCCCTTGAATTATTATTCACGAATGAATTGGGAAAGCCAACAGAAAGATTCGATTCTGACTTCGTAGAGCCGGTGCTGCTGTTGCCTGCGCGTAGGGCCGTCCCCCACTCCCGTCCCGGGGCGCTAAGGGGCTTTTGTTTTTGGAACAGACGGCAGTGTTTTGCTGACGCCTCGAATCAAGCTTTTATTGCGACATGCTATGCTTTCTCCCCCATTGCTAGTAGGTTGATGGGTCGCGTGCCCGGCACACATGATTTGGCCTTGTGTGTCCATAACTCAAAATAGGTGACCTAACGGCCGCCGCCCGACTAAACATACCAATAGTCACCAGATTCATATGAGCTACTGAGGAGTAAGCAATGATCTTCTTAAGATCGATCTGCCTTAAAGTGGTCGAGGAAGTATATATTATAGCAATCGCGCTTAAAGTATAAATGAAAGGAGTGGAACAAAGTGTCGCTTCGGGAAACATGGGTATTGAAAATCTTAAAAACCCGTAGGTTCCCAATTTTAAAGCTATATTTGAGTGTCATGTTTATTTTATTACATATTCCCTTTGCATGTGTTTTGTTAATGTGCCTCTCTTTCAATACAAAGCTAGATTACCAATTTTTGAGCCATTTGTATCGCCCAACCAGCCCTGCACCCACTAAAAGAAAAACAGTTCTAATCTAACCTTATTGTGTACAAAACTAAGTATACTTCCTTGCCTTTTTGCTTAATATAGAACTTATCTAGTGAATACTATTACGCTGAATGCACTAGGTGAAAGAGGATAAAAACTCCTACTTATATAACAAGTGATATCTTCACTTGCGAATGTTTGATTGGTTGTAAAGGACAGTAAATAAACTTGTCTAATTTGTGCCCATTGATATTCTGCATTGTTGTCTCTTTTTCTTCTAGGTATGTTTTGCAATAATTCCTGTGTTTCCTGTTTAATCTGTGGGAATGATCATCTTCAAAATTCAATTGAGAGCCTTTTCAAGTTACTGGATACAACTTGCAATTTACAGTAGACAAAAAAATACTAAAAAGTCTGTGTTAAAGACTAATAGGCAGGTTGCGGTTATTATGTGTAACAACAAAGTGACCAAGTCCTATGCTCTGGATGCACTACATGGATTCTTGTTTATTGTATGTGAAACAGTAAAATAAGGCAGCACAAGGACCTCATCCATATTTGTGTAATTTAAAAATGTCATAATGGAAGATGATGGTTAAATAGTTTGACTAACTAAAGTTTACTTTAAGTAATCGGCCTAACTGTAGGTTATTTTTATTATTTTCTGGTACTATAATGCACCAACCTCTACTAACATACTGAAATTAAAGTATGTGGTGACATAAGGAAAAAGTGCACATTGCAAGAAATGCACTTTTGGCACATTACATATGCTCGAAAAGTGTAGTAGGAAGTTTATCTAGCTAAATTTACCTTCCATTCCTTTGGTTTTGCCTTTTTTCTTTATGGGCAGTTGATTGAGCAAATGAAATGTTTGCGTATTTCACTTACACTGATGTGGAGTAGATCGAGACAAATAATTTAATTACTTAAATCTGAACTATCTTTATTCCACATTTGCTCTCAATAAACTTTTATTTATGGTCTTTTGTAGGTGGAGAAGATAACCAAGGGGATGATGAAAGCAACGATGAAGACCTTACTTGATATAATTGATTGAAAGTTGTAGAAACCTATTGCTTTAGCTCGACTCTTTTGCTTCTTGACATTTTGAAACTTTTGTTAAGCTACAATCTTTTGTTTTAATTTCTGTTAGTATGGAACCTGTGCAAACTATTGAAAACTTGTGTTTTGGTATATATATTTTACCTTTATGGATATTGTGACTAGGATATTTCGAATTATATATATGATTCTACTATATAATTAGTCGTTTTCTTTCGTGATTTGATTTAGATAAATTTTTTTATAAATTATTGTTGATTTTTAAATATATATAATGCTCAAGAAACATAAACTATTGCAACAGGTTGGGAAAAACTGTAGATTCATATAGATTGATTGCCATAGAAAATAAAACGGTTGCTATATCAATAAAAACCATTGCCATAATATTTCAAAAGGTGTTGCAATAAGAACAACCAATTGCAATAGACTCTATTGCAACGGTTTCTAATCATTACCACAACCCCTAATGCAACAGTTGTTAACCGTTACAACTGCCGTAATATTATAGTGCCTATAGATGGAAGGAAAACTATTGCAATTGAGGTACCTATAGCAACACTTTCAGGAACTGTTACATTAACTGTTACAATAGAGCTATAGTAACGCGAGCAGATGAGACGGTTGACAAACCGTTGCTGTAGCGCTATGGCAACAGTTTTAGGTCCTATTGCAACACATATGAAACTGTTGCTATAGACCAAAATTCTAGTAGTGCCTAGAAGGAATCTTAGTACCTACACATAGAGATTTCAACAACCATGAGATTAGCATTTTTCGAGTATTAGATTAAAGCAAATATAGACTAGTTTAGAGATGATGAAATAGATCCATAGCTTTAAAGTGTCAACTTCATGACTAAGGAGGAGATGATAAGGTGATGAACCAAGTCAAGTGTTAAGAATTAGATAGTGATGTGTTCAGAAGGAGTTATACTGATATATCAATCCATTCATACTCTAGCGTATTCCTTAAAATTTAATCGTTACAACACCTTGTTAATGTCTCGCATATCAACAATATGTCCATAAACTAAAATATATGATAGACACACATTGATACACAATTCCCAGAATAAGGGGAAAAAACCTTAACCCAATCATCTCGATCTTACTCCATAAAGTTATAGATATCAGCCTCATGGTATGAAGCTATTAAGATAAGCACTCATGTCTCATAATATGCTCAGTCTCACGAATTCATGATTTACCTTCAATAGCTAAAAAAAAATAATGTTATGTCAAGCATATTCCTATATTAGATTTCTTGAATGAAGCGTACTTATGATCTTTCGCACTAAGTTCTTTCAGTGATACTTTTTCAGTTTTAGTTGTGATATTGATGATAATAGTTAAGTAGTGATATATAGGAGAGGGTTGATTTTTCTTATTATGATAGTGGTGGTGTGCTTATTCCATCTAAGGTTATAAATGTGGAGGAAGAATGAGATGGAGTTTTACTATAAGTATTAGTTAGATGAGAATAGTTAGTAGGTTTCCTGGTAGTAATGCATGAAATTTCAATTGATAAAGATGACGAGAGAATGAGATATTCTTAGAAGGATTGGTTAGTAGGAGTCCATGGAGTGGATATAGTACTAGGCTTGAATGTGGTGTTGATAACATGTGGATGAATGCATGATACATTAGGTGGTTCTTGATTAGGACTGGAGGCTGGTTGAATGTGGTGGTATGAAGTAGTATTCTTGGGATGAAATTCTCTATAGAGGTATAGAACCTGAATCTTGTGATTTTGATTAGTATATTTACCTTATGTTTATCACCTTGTGACTTAGAGTTAGGCTTGAATACTCTAAGAACAGATAGTTTGGCTTAGAGCTTGTAAAATTAGTCATATACCCTTGTAGGAGCTATGAGTTGCACCTAAGGAGGTGTGGTATTCAAAATGAAGACATGGTTTAGAGGTGTTGCTAGAACTGAAAGCTAACAGTCGTATTGCTTAAGGCATAATAGTTTTATTCTTACTTCGTGCTTAGATATCCTTGTTTTATGTCAAATAGCTTCACATAGAGCATGACTATGTGCAAACCCATGTCATTCGTGACTTATGTGCCATAGGCGATTTCAAACTCTCAATTTGAATCAGTTTCACCTATGTTGGTAGGCAAGTTCATTATATAAGAGAGATAATGATAGTAACTCCTTTCCCTTCCAGGTAAGTTCAACCGTCATTCGAGGACGAATGATCCCAAAAGGGAGATATTGTAACACTCCAAAAATTTCAAAGAGAAGACCTAAACCATTCTTCATTTGCATATAAGGTCATATCGGGTGATTCTTAAATTATACTTAGGTGTTAAGGTCAATTATTTAGTGTGGAAATAAATTTGGAGATGAATTAAGGTCACAAGAATTTCCTAGCACAAAGTTGAGTTGAAAGATTCCTTACCGATTAAGTTTTGATATAGGATTCTACTTGGGTCGACTTCAAACGATCATATCACTTAGAATATGAAGAGTTAGGTGACCCATAACCTATCAAATTAAAGGTATTTGAGTCTTCTTTCCAACTCCACCAAATTTGTATCAATTGGAATTCAGAGTAAAACGTTATGCCCACTTTAATAAATATTGTTTTGTCGCGCAAAGGCTGCCTGGTCGAGGCATTTTCCACGCTCTACCGCAATGAGGTAGCAGCTAATATTTTCCTGCGTGTCTAGGTCGTTTTTCACACGGGCGCACGTGTTTGAGGTTTTTTAAATACCCCGAAAGACGTACTTCACCTCCCTAGTTATAAATTTACCCAAGAAAAAGAAGTTTTTCAAGAAACTAACTTCCTCCAAGGTTCATCCATCATTCAAGGTGAGATTTGACCATAGAACTTCATAATTTTTTCGTCTTAACAAGAATTAATATCTCCTACTCATGAAACTCATATATTTTCATGAAAGCTCCTCATGAACTCATCTCCAAGATTCAAGAAAGGTTTTGTGGTTCTTCTTCCAAGATCATACTTTTCTTCGGTATTTGAACAATTAAGGTACGTAAGACTTCAATGAGGAATTCTTCCATCCTCATGTCCAAGATTTATCAATGTCATGAACTAAATTCCATAGTTAGGATTATCAAATCTGCTGCCGAATTCATACCCGAATTATATGATTTCTTAAATTAATTATTCACGATTAAAGATTCTTGACCTATGTACTTCCTTTTTTGTACTTAGTAAAGTTTTAAATCTGTGATCACCCTTTTCTACCACTTTTCACAAACAGTTGATGTGCAACTAATATTAGCATCAAAAGTACACAAAATAGGAGTTTTTGACCAAGTAGTGGGAGGTCACTTTCGACAGAATCCCAGATATCTCCATAGTGGAAGTATCCTTAATTTCACCTCTTTGAGAACCATCACTGACCAATTTCTTCTGAAATACAATCACTGAAACTATCGAACCAATTTGCACGCTGCAATAATGTTTTGGATATTTAACGCCAGATTCAACCAGTTGTGGATATTCTACTGATATCACCTCTATATGTAACCTTTAAAGTCATTAGACTATCACGTGGTACTCCTGTTGCAGGAGATCTCTTGTGACCCAAATAATCTGTGCCTTTTTCTTGGGAAAGAGCAGGACATTGTTGATCGCCCACATATGATTCAGCACATTGAGAAGATACTCCTTGGCTAACATGGAAATTAAACTTTCTAGTCTTGTGATGTGGCTATCTAGTGATTTCATATTCTCGACATATTCGTTTCAGTGTTGCTCGACTAACTGCAATAAAAAAAGTCCACAAAAAGGATTTCAGTGAACCTATGCATAAATCATTTCAGTTGAAGGCATAGGAGCGTACATATATATAATAACACACAAGGAATTACGAACCTCAAATGCGCTGAAGTTAGTGAACTTACCACGTAGATTTTTGGCAGCATCTTCAAGAGTCCTGCCAAAATGCTGCTCCAGAATCTTGCGAGTAATCCCATGATCTTTTTCTATCCTTTGTATTGCGTTGTTCTAATGTGAATGGATATTGTTGTTGTTAGTCGTTGCATTTGCCGCAGATTTAATTTCTAAATTTGGTTGCTCAAAGTGTGAATATAACCGCAACTCTCAAGAAAAGGAACAAAACTATATTTATAGAGTCCTAAAACCTTTCCTACAAGAAAACGACTAGTAAAATATTAAAACCTTTTCCTAAAAGGAAAACTTATTTATGGTAAGAAATCAGGGCAAATAAAACCCAACATTCACTTGTATCTTCAATATGGTCATCATGTGCTACATCCACGTTACCTGTTCCTCTGTTTGTCACAGCTTCCTCTATTGGATGAGGAAGTAACGGATCAACTTCCACTGTCTATTCACAGTTGAGTGAGTCACGCTTGTGTGATAAACAGGAAGAAACCAGTAGTGCATTAGCACCATTATTCTCCCCGTTCTGTAAATTTGACTGTTGACAGAAAGAATCAATTTCTATTGTTTCTCCTCCATCCTGAAGTGATTGAACACTTGGCAGAGGTTGGCCAATTTCAAAGGAGTCAAGTTCATCACTCGGGGAAACTTTAACAACTTCAACAAGCATCATCTGCCCTAGTTCATCTCCAGAAGCAACTTTGAAACCTGGAAGTAGTTCTTTCATGTGGATAAAAGAATGTTTAAGAAAGTCTTTGTATCTCTAGCAAACATTTCGTTGGGTGGAAGAAAGTACTCAACTACGTAAACAATATCGTTGGCAGATTTACTTTGCAAAAAAAATTGCAAAACTCCGAGTGAATCTAACTTTTCGTGCACTAGGCACCAAAGGGTACTCTTTGAAGCTTAATTTAGTAACATCTTTGCAAAAGCACGAACCTTGGGATGCAAATGCCCTCCCAACCAACGTCTAACCGCTCTCAATAAAACAGACTCCGGGAGCATATTCAAAGTCAAGATACATTGAACTCTCATCAATATTCTGTAAAACTCTCCATACTTCCTCCCTTGTGACTGGATGAATCAGCCCCAGTTGATGTGATCTATCCAATACACGGCCAACAAAAAGTTTCTGAATCAAGCTCTTCATAATTTGAACACCCCTAAAATTGACAACACTTGCTATCTCCCTGAATGTTTATTGATGGAGGCAGCAGCACAATACAAGACTTTTAAAGAGGCAGATGGAGAAAAGGGAATCCAAATTTGAGCAAAGAGTAAACTATGTCTTTCAAGGATCTCATTTAACCCGTCCTTTATATCGTCAAGTCTATCATCAACCAGCGGCTATAAAAATGATAAGATAAGCTATGAAATTAGTGGGACTGATCTCTTCTTTTTACTTTCATTTATTTTGCCAAAATAAAAAAAGGCAACAACATCATACCTCTAAAAGTCCAAGAAGTATGTTTATTGGGTTAGGAATGTACAACCCAACTGGTTCGAAATTCAACCACTATGATGGGAAATTAAACAAGGATTATCGACTTGTTCAAACGAAATGTAAACACAAGTGAATAACCAATGTTGTTGAGCATTCTAAACATAAAATGAAACAAGAGATGAGCAAATACCTTAATAAGGTTGGGAAGAGGGAGAGATAGTTGTGTAGATACAATCTCAAATACACCAAGGCACCGTTGATCAGGCAGTTTGAGAAATGGAAATGCATAATAAGAATGTAATCCCAATCGAATTGCAGTTTGAAGCAGTAGAAATTCTGCAGCGGAGTAGCTTTTGACGTTGGGGTTATATTCTGGCAACCATCTTCTGAAAACTCGCACAGGGGGGCAAGTGGAGCTTCATTGTAGTAGTCAATGGGAATCAAAGTATCAAGACAGAGCCTCCTGCATGAAGAAAGCCTCTTATCAAGTTCCTTATTGAAAACAAATAGTTGATCCGCAGTCGACAGCGATCCATTGATCTGGATAGGTGACCAGAATTGAACCAGAGAAATATGTGGAATCGACATTTTGGCCATAAGAGATTTGATCCTCAAATTCACCATTGCAGAGGTGGAAACAACAGAATCAGCAGCAGCTGGATGAAGAAGATAAGATTCAAAACAAAAAAATAGACAAGTGAAGCAAAAATAGTTTGATATTCACAACTGACTCACAGATTGTTTGCTGGTACTGCAACTCGTCGTTCTGTTTTATGCTCCAAAATGTCCAGCCATTGGGCTTCAGTTGACACCAGTCTAGTTGACAAGGCATTACTGAACATACCTCTGAAACTTGCTGAACAAGATGCTCCATACAATACAACAGAATTCCACTACAGTTTGCCCCTTTGTGCTCCTACTTATTTAGTCCACACTTGCTTTTGTTTTTGCCTACACTAATTTACTTTTGAGGACACAAAATTAGACCTGTTCATTTATACCCGTGTTTTTGTGGAAATACATTTTCCCACTTTCTAGCCACTGTGGGAATTGCCAAAGCAAAGAGTTGTGGAGTTGGCACTACTTGTTCTTTATTAAATTTAAATATTGTCGTGTCATAACTAAATATTATTCAAATATCATTAAAATTTAGTCTCAAACTTACCATGTTGTTTCGATTGGGACCCAAAAACTAGGGAAATGAGTGCGCCAAGCGAGTTAAAATTTCATCAAGTTCGCAAATATCAGTATGAACTAATTCTAATAAATCAGTTTTTCTTTCAACTTGAAAATTAGGGCCTTTTGTGATTTTGACTTTACTACAAGCCTCACATTTTTCAAAATTATTTTTAATCACTGGGATTAATCCTACACTACTCATGATTCCAACATAACGATCATTAATGTGACACAAACGAGCGCGCCAAAAATTGGTAGAAGAAAGCATATAAACAGAAGTAAAACTTTATTCATTTGAACATTCAGTTTGAACATCCCATCACAAGCATACCCCTTTCCCACAAAAATACCCTTCTTCACAATTACATATTGATCAGATTCAATAATTTCTTTAATGCCTGCTTTATTAAGAAGAAAATTAGACAACAATTTTTTTCATGAAAGGAGTATAAAGTACATCTTTTAAAGTTAAGATCCTTCCAGAGGTAAAACACAATTCTACATCTCCCGTTTCAAGCACTTGAGTAGTGTGTGAATCACTAAGCATGATGCCAAAGCAAAAAATTGTGGAGTTGGCACTACTTGTTCTTTATTAAATATAAATATTGTCGTGTCACAACTAAATATTATTCAAATATCATTAAAATTTAGTCTCAAACTTTACACGTTGTTTCGATTGGGACCCAAAAACCAGGGAAACGAGTGTGCCAAAGGAAATAGGAAAATCTTAAAAGGTTCAAAAGGTTATGATTTTGTTATATTCTGGCAAACATATTGTCTAAACTATTGAAAATAGTAGTGGTTCATCTGTTACTTAGCCGTGTAATTATCTAATCAGTCCATTAGTTAGTTAATTTGTTTTTGCATTAGTTAGTTATACAAGTTAGTTACGAGTTAGTGGAAGTAGTTGACAGCTAGTCTAAGGCACACATGTATATAGATGAGCTTTTTCTCATTTTCAGAGTAACTCTCAATGAATGAGATCTGAAATTTCCCAATTTGATTTTTTCACTGAAATTCAACATGGTATCAGAGTTTTGAATCTACGAGATTCAGATTCACAATTGATTCGATCAAAAATCTTCGACGGCATCCGCCATTGATTGAGCTCTAAGAGGATGACATTGATATCAGAAGAAAATGTTGCAGTTAGAGCCTCAACTGTTACTCTTGATGGAATAGAGAAAAATCACAATCATTCTTTGTATCTTCGTCCTTCTGATACTCCAGGCATTGTATTAACCTCAGTACAACTTACAGGAACTGAAAACTACTCACTGTGGAGCAGGTCATTGATGATTAATCTTCGTGCAAAAAGTAAGCTGGGATTTGTGCTTGGAACTTGTCGCAAATCTGATTATAAACCCTAATTGGATGAGCAATGGGAGAAATGCAATGCATTCGTGCTAAAGGAACTATTGAGTGGAATTATGTATGCATAAGATGAAGCAATGGTTTGGGGAGATCTGAATGAACGATTCAACCAGGTTGATGGATCTAGGGGCTATTAGCTTCATCGTGAGATAGGTACGATTAATCAAGGTAATTTGACAGTTTTAGGGTATTTTACTAAATTACATCTCTTATGGGATGAATTTGATGCACTAGTGCGCCTTCATGCTTGTAGCTGTGATAAATCGAAGGTGTTTGTTGATCACATGCAACTTCTGCAATTGCTAGCTTTTTTGATGGGCTTAAATGAGGTATACAGTCATACATAGAGTCAGATTTTAATGATTGTACGCAAGGCTTATGGCATGATAACATCTGATGAAAGTCGGTGCATGACAGTTGAATCTACAACTGGTAGAGATGTCCACGAATCTATGGCTCTATATGCAGGAAGAGGGAATGACTCTATGATGTATTCTGGTAAAGGGACGAATGGTTGTCCTTCTCAGGACTCCATAGCTCTGTACACTGGACGAGTAGGCTATACAAATGTTGGCAACGGTAACTACAACAATCCTAAACAGAAGAAGAATTGGCACATTGTGTGTGACTACTGCAAACTACATGGTCACACTTAGGACATATGTTTTAGGCTCATTGATTATCCTGCTGATTGGAAGTTCAAGAAGAAGTTTGGTCCAGGTGTGATGAATGCAGGAAAAGGAACAACAAATCATGCTTATATTGACAGAGAATTCAGAGATGAATTTGAACCTATGCATACAGGTCATGGCATGATGTATTCAGGATAAGGATCAAATAGCAGTTCCGATAGTTCTGATAATTCTTCACAGTTGAAGCATGAAAAATATGAAAATCAGTTGGTAGCACAATCAAGCTTTGAGCCCAATCAAAACACAATGGTATTCATAGGAAACAATGTAGGTACTACTTATGCTACTGTTTTATCAGTAAATGATATTAGAAGAAAGAATTGTGTTAAATTGCCAAATTCTAGTACATCATGGATAATTGACTCAGGAGCAACATGTCATATGACTCCTAAGGTCAGTAATCTAATTGAAGCATCAACTTCTAGTAAAAGTTTAGGTAGACAGGTGCATCTGCCTAGTGGTCAAACAACTTCAATTGATCAAAGTGGCAATTGCAAGTTGTCAACTGGTGACATTTGGAACAATGTGTTGGTGGTTCTTGATTTTAGATTTGATCTATTATCAGTATCTCAGTTGATCAGATAGCTGAACTATTCTGTGAATTTTTTTCTTGAGTTCTGTATCTTTCAGGACCTCTTAAATGGAAGGGTGACGGGGATTGTTAAGAAGAATAATGGTCTCTATTATTTTCCCACTCATATTCCAGAAGAGAGCATTCATGCTGAACAAGGTTTATTGGCACATACCAAGCATTCAGAGGGCTTCCTATGACACAATAGACTTGGCCACCCCTCAATGAAAGTATTACAATATCTATCTTTACTTAGGAATATTGATGATAAAGACATTTGTAATAATTGTCCAGTTTGTCCCCTTGCCAAACAAATTGGATTTCCATTTCCTTTAAGCATGTCTAGAACTAATTCCACATTTGATCTAATTCATATAGATGTATGGGGACCATATAGATGTCCTACGTACTCATGTTGGTTACATATTTTTTCTGACAATTGTTGATGATCATTCAAGGATGACTTGGTTATTTCTCATTGTTGGTTAATTTTAGTAGTATGAGTTATTAGAAAGCAGAGAAGTCAAGAACAATATTGGTAGAAGAACATTTTTATTGATGTCTTCAGATTTCATTTATAAGACTGGAATGAAAAACAGAAAGCAGTAAACCCACTACTAGCATATTCCTAACTCACTAACTTACTCCTCAATAATAGGGATAGATGGCTAACAACTAATTGACTAAGTCTTATCTAATATAATGCAGTAAAAGTAAAAGTGCAGTTGAAAAAGCAAATTCCTAA
>NW_006239096.1:210429-210604 GCF_000226075.1 Solanum tuberosum | reverse complement strand
TGCAAATCAACCAGAATTTTCTTCAGCCACAATGCTTGATTTACTGCTGCTGCAGCTGCCACAAACTCAGCTTCCGCAGTGGATTGAGCTACAATATCTTGTTTCTTACAACTCCATGAGAAAATTCCAGAACCAAGACTAAAACAGTACCCTGAAGTACTCTTTGCATCATCCT
>NW_006239096.1:200380-201055 GCF_000226075.1 Solanum tuberosum | reverse complement strand
CTTTGGAAACTGCAAACTCCAATTTTCTGTCTGAGAAGCTGAAACTTGCTGACTGGTAAAGGCTTAGTGAATATATCAGCCAATTGTTCTTCCGTCTTGCAGTAGACAAGAGTTATATCTCCATCTTTTTGCACTTCTCTCAAGAAAAAGAACTTGATTTTGAAGTGCTTAGTTCTTCCATGAAACACAGGATTGTGAGATATAGCTATTGCTGCTTCATTGTCCACGAACACTTTGATGCTTTCAGTCGGCTCCATATGCTAATCAACCAGAATTTTCTTCAGCCACAATGCTTGATTTACTGCTGCTGCAGCTGCCACAAAGACTAAAACAGTACCCCTGAAGTACTCTTTGCATCATCCTCGGAACCGCCCCAATCACTATCGAAATACCCACAAAGCTTGACAGGTTGACTCTTTTGAAACTTGACTCCATAGATGATGGTTCCTTTGATGTATCGCACAACTCTTTTGGCTGCCTGCAAATGTACTTCACTAGGACAATGCATGAATCTTGATAAAACACTTACAGCATACAATATATCAGGTCTTGTTGCTGAAGATACATTAAACACCGAATGAAACTTCTGAAGTATGTCTCATCCACCTTTTAGGCTCCATCATCTTTACTTAGTTTCTCTTTTTGGTTCATGGGAGTACTAATCTCTTTGCAATT
>NW_006239096.1:200163-200279 GCF_000226075.1 Solanum tuberosum | reverse complement strand
GTTAGACATTTCAAAAGCTTGCATCATATCTTGCTTGAACTCATCAATTAGCTTTTCACTGCTCCCTGTAATCAAAAGGTCATCCACATAAAGAGAAACAACAAGAATCTCACTGC
>NW_006239096.1:199882-200022 GCF_000226075.1 Solanum tuberosum | reverse complement strand
TTTAAGCCATAAAGAGCTTTATGTAGTCAATAGACTTTATATTCCTTTCCATCTATAACAAATCCTTCAGATTGCTCAACATAAATTTCTTCTTCAAGAATGCCATTAAGAAATGCTGATTTGACATCCATCTGATGCAC
>NW_006239096.1:175197-199820 GCF_000226075.1 Solanum tuberosum | reverse complement strand
GGAGCAAAAGTGTCAGAATAATCTACACTAAAAATCTGCGCATAACCCTTAACTACAAGACTTGCTTTATGCTTGTTGATTGAACCATCAGCATTTAGCTTGGTTCAGAACACCCACTTTACCCTAATTACTTTTCTACCTTGAGGTTTGTCAACAAGCTGCCACGTATCATTTTTTTCGATCATAAATAGCTCCTCCTCCATTGTATTTCTCCACTTGGGGTCTTTGAGAGCATCTTTAGGGTTAACAGGTTCACGAATCGCAATATTGCATCTCTCATATGTATCAGAGAGCAATTGAGTTCCCCGAACTGGTGGATCATCGTCCCTTTCATTTAACCACGAGCCTGTTTTCTGGACGGAATTCCTTGAGTCATCCCAATCCCATTCTTCATTCTCCATGAAGTGAACATCTCTGCTGATAACTATCTCCTCACCTTCAGGTTAAAATATTTTGTACGCTTTTGAAACATTACTGTAGCCAATAAAAATGCCCGAGGCAGCCTTCATATCTAGTTTATTCCGTTTGACCTGAGGTACATAGGTAAAACAAAGACAACCAAACACTTTGAGAAAATGCAGCGGAGGCTTGTATCCATACCATGCTTCAAAAGGAGTTTGATTTTTCACAGCTTTTGAGGGAAGTCAATTTTGTAGGAACACAACTGTACTTGCTGCCTCTGCCCAAAACATCTTTGGCAAATTCTTTTCGTGCAACATACATCTTGCCATCTCCATGATATATCTGTTTCTTCTCTCACTAACTCCATTTTGTTCTGGAGTATAAGGAGCAGTAAGTTGACGTTTAATCCCTACTTCTTCACAAAATAGATCAAACTAATGAGAAGTGTACTCCTTGCCATTGTCAGATCGTAAAATCTGAATTTTGCAGCAACTTTCATTTTCGAACTTCGCTTTCATCTTCCAATAAATGCTCTTGACCTCCGATTTGTACTTTAAAGAATAAATCCAACATATTCGGGTCAGATCATCAATAAAAATAACATAATAAAGACTACCTTTAAGTGAGGGAGTCCTTTGGGGTCCTCCAATATCGGTGTGAACCAGCTGCAACTTTCTTGTTGCCCTCCAAGTTGCCTTTGGGAATGGAAGTCTACTTGTTTTCCAAATTGACAAGCCCGACAATTTTTAGAACTCGCTCCCAATTTAGAAAGGTTCTCGACTATCACCAATTCTTGCATTTTGAGAAGCCCTTGATAATGATAGTGTCCGAGTCTCTTATGCCATAACTCGAAAGCATTTTCTCTTGCCGAATACACCATGTGTTCTTCCTCCAATGGATTTAATGAGAAATTTTTGCCTCTCATTTTGACTTTAAACAAGTCATGTCCTAAGGCTTCCTTGATCAAGCAATGTTTATCTTCGTAATACAATTTGAAACCTTTTTCTAACAATTGACCAACACTTAACAAGTTTTGATCTAAATCTGGTACATAAAGAACATCGGAAATTGCTTTAGTACCTGATTGTGTTTCAATTGTAATAGTTCCCATTCCTTTTGCCGGAATATAACCGCCATGACCTATTCTGACTTTTGTAACTCCAGTAGGCTTTAAGTCTTTAAAGATCTCTTTGTCATGAGTCATATGGTTTGTGCATCCTCTATCAATCAGCCAAGCCTCAGTTGAAACATTGCTTGCAAAACATGATGCCACAAAGAGTTGATCCTCTTCATGTTCATTAACAACCTGGGCATCTGCATCTTGCTACTGCAATTTACTCTTGCAAATAATTACTTCATGCCCGAGTTGGTTGCACTTACTACATTTAGCATCCGACCTTTTTGTCACGCCCCGAGCCTACACCCTGGGTGGGACCGGCATTCTGAGACCATTGTTGGCCCTAAACGAACCCTTGGCCTGGCTTTCTTAACTCAACGGAAACCTAACTCAACAGAATAACTCAATACAATGAAAGGTCATAAAACAACTCAACTGATAAAATCTGGCCAAAAGGTAACTCGAGTCACAAATTAGAATATTTATATATATACATAGATGAGAGACTCAATACTAACTGACTGACTGTCTATGAATCCTCTAAAATACTAGGATGGATGTTGGGACAGACCCAGCAACATCCTAATAAAATAAAACCAAGAGCACAAAATAACAGAGTCCTCCGGAAAACAAGGAGGCTCATCACTGACTCTGGAATGCTCAGCTGGATCAACGGCGTGCTGGATGATGATCCTGGGTACCTGCTTCTGCATCATAATAAGATGCAAGCCAACTGGCATCAGTACATTGAATGTACGAGTATGCGAGTTGGAAAGCTAAACCACAACTTAAGCTTGAAAGGAGTACAAGAGAACACTTACCTTGGGTCTGTTCGACTCATAAATATCCTAACTCAATATATAAAGCAATAAGACACATGCAATATATAAATCTTGTAAAACAGTGTAAACAACTTAGCTCGTTAATGATAAAACAATAACAAACTAAACTTTACTTATATAAAAGTAATATAACTTTAGTGGGAGATTCTTTAACCGACAACCACCACTATGAGCCCTAGAGATGATACAACGTTTTACCTCACGTTGCCCAAGGACCATCCTATACCTTGCCGTGATATAGGAAGCTAACTTTACTAAGTGGATCCACTAGCTTAACTTACGGATTCATCTAAAAAGTATGACCCGTTCACTCCCATGTTGGCGCATGGTTCTTATGGAGAGTTGAGTTAATATGAACTCGTGTCCCCAATTCGGTGCTCAAGACTACTCCCAAAAATACTTTAGCTCATAAGTGTTTTAAACACATCTTTCTTTAGTTTGAGATAATTGCTCAAAGCTTAGCTTAAAATCTCTTTTTGAATCGATGTTCCCCTTTCTTGCTCAAATGTGAAAAACATTTAAGAAAACTTCTTTGGGAATACTTAGTTCCCTAATGAATTTTTAGAAATGAACTTGACTCTATACTCTTGGCTTAACTTGAAACTCGATACTTTTTACTTGACTTGAAACTCTATACTCTTTACCTAACTTGCAACTTGAGCCTTAAAATGAAGTTAAAACGTTCAATAAAGACTCTTTGAAAAACTTTAAAGAATTGCTTTGACTTGCCTCTTAACTTCTAGACTTGACTCTTAACTTCACTTTGACTTGATCCTAACTCGCCTTGAATTGGATTATGGATTCAAGGTATACGATCACATGTTTATGGATGAGTTCTTGACGTTTAGATGTACCTTAGAGTGTTGGAAACAACTATGAAACATAGGTACATTACCAAGGAACATGCATGAAAAGGTGGGGAATGAATGGGAAGGGTTGGCGTCCTTGGCGCTCTGAGAGGTGCAGGGCGCCAGCCCTCGAAGTTCAGAAGTGCTGTTGGGGCGCACTGGCTGGCGCGGTGCGCCACCCCTTTCCCCAGAAAACTTCGACTTTTCTCCTTCATTTTTCCAACTATAAACCTCCTTAACTTCAAAGGTTCCAGCCCCAAACACTTTGAAACATAAAACCCCTCAACATACAATAGATTCAACTCGAAAACACAATCAGAAACATGTCCCAAATCAACAAGAACTTCAACAACACAACCACAAGAATTCAACAACACAACCAATCTTTCTCGGAATTAAAATGAGTTTGGCGTGTGGTGGAATGAACCAACCCAACACTATGATCTCACATACCTAGTAGGGATCACCCCCGACGATGATCTCTTTGCTTGTTCTTTTCTTTCTCTTCTTCTTCTCCTCTTCACTCACAAACCCTCACTCTCTCTCTTTTAAAAATGGTAAAACTGATAAAAAAAAATCAGTCTAAACCCTTAATATAACCAAAAGAATTGGTTAGGGAAAAGACCAAAATACCTTTACAAATTCGGGCTGACTTCCCTGTACCAACAGCCCAACTTCCAAAGGGTATAACTCACTCATACGAACTTGGAATCGAGCAAACTTGGCGGCGTTGGAAAGATCATTCCACGAGATTCGCAAACATAACTGGAACTACATCTAACTCATCCTGAGCTAGGAATTATGACTGTTCAAAGTTGGCCAAAAACTCACTTTTTCCCATACTTGACAATTTTCCAGATTTTTAAATTCTTTCCAAAAATGACTATTTCCAATTCTAAGCTTCTTCATAGTTATTTCAAATTTACGGATGTTACACTTTTCCAACACTTATACGGTGCATGACCATTCTTTCCACAACGCTTACAAAGAGGATAGTTTCCTTTAAAGTTACCTGTTTTGCTTTTGTTGTTGTAGCGAGCTGCTCCTTCTCAATTTGTTGGTTGGTTCTTCTTATTGTTTTTCTTTTTGTATCTTCCACCCTCTTCATGTTTGGCAGCCAATGCTCCCTCTCTGATTCCATCATCTCTCATAACCCTTCTTTGTTCTTGAGCCTGCAAGGAATTCAATAATTCCGCCAAAGTGATTTTTGACAGATCCTTGGTGTTCTCCAAAGTGGTAATGGTGGCTTCAAATCTTTCAGGTACAGTAACCAGAATCTTTTCAACAATACGCGAGTCTGTACACTCATAACCAAGTAATCTTACTCTGTTTGCTATGCTCATAAGCCTGTCAGAGTATTCTTTGATGGTTTCCGATTCTTTCATCTTCTGTAACTCAAAGTCTCTAATGAGATTCAGCACTTGCATACCTCTGATACGATCATCTCCTTCATATTCTGCCTTGAGATAATCCCAGATGGCTTTTGCTGATTTTAGAGACATGATACGAGTGACAATTGTTGAAGAGACTGCTGAAAAAAGACATGCCTTTGCCTTAGATTTTTTGGTCTTCTTGTCCTTGTGATTTTTGAGTTGAGCCATTGTTGGGTTTCCGGGTAGCGGAAGAACTTCATAGTCTTCCTCGATTTCCTCCCAAAGATCTAAAGCTTCGAGATAAGCTTCCATCCTCACTGCCCACATGTGAAAATTTTCACCATTGAAGACATGAGGTGCCATTACTGAGAAACTTGAGCTTTCTTCCATTTTTAATCTTTTGATGTTTCTGGTTGTGGTGCTTGAGTCACTTTAAACAATCACTCACAAAAATACCCACAGATCCCGCAAGATAAAAAAGCTCTAGATACCAATTGTTGGTTAATTTTAGTAGTATGAGTTATTAGAAAGCAGAGAAGTCAAGAACAATATTGGTAGAAGAGCATTTTTATTGATGTCTTTAAATTTCATTTACAAGACTGGAATGAAAAACAGAAAGCAGTAAACCCACTACTAGCATATTCCTAACTCACTAACTTACTCCTAAATAATAGGAATAGATGGCTAACAACTAATTGACTAAGTCTTATCTAAAACAATGCAGTAAAAGTAAAAGTGCAGTTGTAAAAGCAAATTCCTAACACTCATGAAATTCAAATGTGATGTTTTTTCCATTTTAAAGTATTTCATTACTATGGTTAAGACCCACTCCAATAAGTTTGTTAAGAAAGTTAGATCAGATAATTGGACTGAGTTCCTTAATAAGGATTGTAGAACATTATTTGAAAGTTTGGGCATAGTTCATGAGAGTAGTTGTCCACACATCCGTCAACAGAATGGGATGGTGGAAAGAAAGCACATGCATATCCTTGAAGTAGCAAGAGCCCTCAAATTTAAAGGTTCTCTTCCAATAAGATTTTGGGGTGAATGTGTTTTAGCAGCAGTTTACCTGATTAATAGGTTGCCAACCATAGTTTTGCAAGGGCAATCACCTTATGTTGAATAATGGAAGAATAAAGAGTGAGATAATGGAGATTGAATATGGAGAAGTAATGGTCATAGTTGACCACTACTCATTCTGCCAAGAAACCCAACGGACAAGTACCTTTACACATTCACTATACCTTTGACACGTGATAATAAAGATGACTTCAAATGTCATCAACTGCCAAACGGTAGTAACGCAAATAATGTGTTATTAGGCAGAAAACAAATGGCATTTGCAAAGTATAATAATATTAAAATACCACAACAATCCTCCACTCATTTTAAATATTAGACAAGAGAATATATCAGCGGAAAGAAGACTACTATGCATAATGAAGATGTGCTCAGCACTGAACCTCCATTTAGTGAAACAATAACTTTTACTCCAGAGTCGTAGTGGTATCAGACTTGAACTATGACTGGTTAAGGGAAATAAAATATCACTGCTCACAAATAATAATCAAGGTGTTGACATGAGCTTTAAAAGTCAGCACATTAAGGCCTTGTGTTATCCCGATTTCATGAGTGCATTTGAGAATAAGCCCAATTCTCATAGGAAGCGACCTACTTCCACACATCACATAGGTGAAATCTGTCGAGAGTGCTCCTGTAAATTTAACACTCCACCCATACGGGCTACAAATATGCATTAGCAGTTTTATCAACTCAACATTCACAAATTACTATAGGAAACAATGCACTCACATCATAGGGAGGGAATAAAAAAATAGTGCATTTTTTCACAAGTCATTATATGATTAGTTTATCCCTTTGAACCTGATTATAGGATCTCTAGTCCCTAGGTTGGGTTTCCTCATATATGACTCAAGGATTTACAGGCTTCAATCTCATCCCCTCGATGTGCTCTAGACTTTTTCTCTCGTTAAGGCCTTAGTAAGAGGATCTGCAAGATTATCACAAGATTTGACATAATCAACATTAATGGTACCACTTGTCAAATACGATATTACATTACTGTGTTTCCTCCTTAGAGGTCTGGATTTATCGTTGTAATAACAGTTTTGAACTCTACCAATTGCAGCAGTGCTATCACAATGAATTGAAATAGGAGGAATTGGTTTTTCAAAATAAGGTATTTGAAATAATAAATCTCTTAACCATATTTGCTTCCTCACAAACTGAAGCTAAACCAATTAGTTCAACCTCCATGGTAGAGTTAACAATTATAGTTTGTTTTTTTTTATCTCCAGCAAATAGCACCACCACCCAAAGTAAAAACATAATCAGTGGTAGAATAGGAATCACCTGAAAAACTATTCCAATCTGCATCACAAAAGCCTTCAAGTATAGCAGAATATATTTTATAGAACAAACCACAATTTTTTGTTCCAATTAAATATCGCATAACTCTTGTTATAGCATGCCAATGTTCATTACCTGGCTTGCTTGTAAACCTGCCAAGTACTCCTACTGCATATACAATATCAGGCCTAGTGCAATCAGTCACATATCTCAAACGTCCGATTATGCTAGCATATTACTTTTGATTTATTACATCATTTTCACTTTCAACAGGAAATAAGTGAACACTTGAATCAAAAGGAGTAATAACATGCTTGCAATCAAGAAAGTTATATTTTTTCAAAATTTTCTCAACATAATGTGACTGGTCAAGGAAAATTCCATCTCATGTTCTTATTATTTTTATTCCAAGAATAAAATTTGCCTCACCAAGATCTTTCATATCAAAATGGCTTCTAAGAATATTTTTAGCTTCATCAATAACATTCATGTTAAAGCCAAAGATCAATAAATCATCAACATATAGGTAAATAATCATATGTGAATTATTCCAAGACCTGTGATATATACACTTATTACACTCATTTGTTTTAAAACCATTTTCAATCATGCAGGAATCAAACTTTTCATGCCATTATTTTGGTGCATGTTTCAAGCCATATAGGGATTTAGTAAGTTTACATACTTTGTTTTCTTGGCTTGCTTCAACAAAATACTCAGGTTGATCCATATAAATTTCCTCATTCAGGTCTCCACTTAAAAAAGCAGTTTTACATCCATTTGGTGAATTTGCAAATAAAAAATTGCAGTCATAGCAATTAAAAGTCTTATGGATGTAATTCTTGTTATCGGAGAAAAAGTATCAAAAAATTTCAGGCCTTCTAGTTGTTTAAAACCTTTTACAACTAGCCTAGCCTTATATTTATCAATAGATCCATCCGGTTTCAACTTTTTTCGTAAGATCCATTTGCAACCAATAGTTTTACAACCCGGTGGTAAATCAACTAACTTCCAAGTTTTATTAGAAATCAGTGATTCCATTTCATCATTTACAGCCTCTTTCCATAAATAGAGTCATGTGAAGATAAAATATTCTTTCAAAGTGAGAGGGTCATCTCCAACATTAAACACATAAAAATCAGGATCAAAATCTTTTTCTACTCTAGCTCTTTTACTTCTTCTTAACTCAAAATTATCAATTTCTTTATTTTCATGAAAAATAGCATCACCTGATTTAATTATAGCATTATCTTCAAGATTAAAAAATCTATAGGTTGTACTAATTGAAACATAACCAAGAAAAGCACAACTAGTAACTTTCTTACCCAACTTTGTAATCTTGGGATCCATTAGCCTCACAAAGGCTAGACAACCCCAAACTCTTAGATATCCCAAACTTGGTTTGTGACCTTTCCACAATTCAAAAGGTGTCAATTTAAACTTTTTATGAGGCGCACGATTCAACACATAACAAGCAGTCAAAATAGCTTCACCCCAAAATTTAAAGGTGCATGTGACTCAATAAGTATGGCATTAGTCAAATCAATCAGAATTCTATTTTTTCTTTCCGCTACTCCATTAGATGAAGGAGAATAAGGAGGAATAGTTTCATGAATTATTCTCAATGATCTAATAAAAGAATTAAACTCATTTAACTCATATTCACGGCCTCTATCACTCTTCTAATTCTTTTTATTTTTCTTCCAAACTGATTTTCAACCTCATGGAGATAGGTTTTGAAATTTTCAAAAGCATCACTTTTATTTTTCATCAAGTAAACATATGTAAGCTTAGAAAAATCATCAATGAAAGCAATAAAATATATATTACCTCCACGAGTTAAAATTCCACCAAGTTCACAAATATCAATATGAACTAATTCTAACAAATCAATTTCTCTTTCAACTTGAAAATGAGGCCTTTTAGTGATTTTAGCTTTACTACAAGCCTCACACTTTTCAAAATTCTTTTTAACCATTAGGATTTATCCTAAACTATTCATGATTCCAACATAACGATCATTAATATGCCACAAACGAGCATGCCAAAAATTGGTAGAAGAAAGCATATAATAGAAGTAGAAACTTTATTCATTTCAACATTCAGTTTAAACATCTTATCACAAGCATACCCCTTTCCCACAAAAATACCCCTTTTCACAATTACATATTGATCAGATTCAATAACATGTTTAAAGCCTGCTTTATTAAGAAAAAATCTAGACATCAATTTTTTTCTCATGGAAGGAGTATAAAGTACATCTTTCAATGTTAATACCCTTCCAGAAGTAAAACACAATTCAACATCTCCCGTTTCAAGCACTTGATTTGTGTGAGAATCACCAAGCATGATGGTTTTGGGCTTCTCAAAATGAGTATATTTTTGAACAAGTCTTTGTCATAACAGACATGACAGTTTGCACCAGAATCAGCCCACCATCCATCAACACTCTCAACCATGTTTATGTCGGTAATCACCACGACAAAAGGTTCTTCAGTAACATTTGACTGAGGGTTAGGACCATATTACAAAATCCAGCAATATGCCTACTCTTGCCACAAACAAAGTACGGTCCCTTATCTTGAACTTGTTGATTTTGTGCTTGGGTACTTTCACCATTATTTTTCTTGGGAGGTCTACCATTAGTTTTTTTGAATATTTTATTCTTAAGCTTCAAAGAAGTTTTTTTGCGAGTTTCAGGAGTAACATTATTTGAAGTAATTAAATTTACCTTCATTGTGATGTTGTTCTCTTTTGTTTGTTAATGTAACACCCCAGAGAATTTTTTGAACTAAGACTTGAGCCGTCCTTCATGTGGAGAGAATTCAAAAATCTGGAAAATTTGGCTAAGTATGGAAAAAAAGGTGAGTTTTTGGTCAACTTTGAGCAGTCATAACTCCTAGCTCAAAATGATTTAGGCGAATTTCCAGTTATATCTGAAAGCCCTTGGAATGATCTTTCCAACGCCATTGAGTTTGCTGGATTCTGAGTTTGTATGAGTGAGTTATGTCCTTAGAAAGTTGGGCAGTTGGCAGGAGATCCGTTCGAAAATTTTAAGGGTATTTTGGTCTTTTCCCTAATCATTTCTTTGGGTTATATTGAGGTGTTAGACTGATGTTTGGATCATTTTGTCCCATTTTAAAGAGTGAGAGGAGAGTAAGAGTGAGAGTTAGGGCTTGGGAGATAAGAGAGAAAGAAGAGGATAAAGGGAAGATCAAGCAAGGAGATCATCGTGGATTTCGTCAGGGGTGATCCCCTATTAATGTATGTGAGTTCATAGTGTTGGGTTGATCCTTTCCCCCACACGCCAAGCTCGTTTATTTTCGAGAAAGATTGGTTTGTGTTGTTGAAGTTGTTGGGTTGTGATTGTTGAATTCTTGTGGTTGTCGTTGCTGAAGTTTCTTGCTGGTTTAGTACATGATTTGGTTGTGTTTTTGAGTTGAATCTCTTGTATGTTGAGGAATTTTATGATCCTTAGTGTTGGGGTTGGTCCTTTCCCCACACTCCAAATTCGTTTTATTTTCAAGAAAAGATTGGTTGTGTTGTTGAAGTTGTTGGTTGCGTTGTTGATTGTGGTGTTGAAGTTCCTTACTGATTTGGGACATGATTTGGTTATGATTTTGCTGCTGGAACCTTTGAGGTTCAAAGAGTTTAGAGTTGGAAAGAAACAAGGGGAAAAAGTCAGATTTTTGGGGGAAAAAGGGATGGGCAGTCACGCCAGCCAGCGCACCCCAAAAAGGGATGCTGAACTTTCCCCTTGCGGCAGAGCACCTGGCAAAACGCCCAACCGTCCCTCTGAAGTTTGAGGGCTGGAGCCCCGCGCCTCTTAGAGCGCCAAGGACGCCAATCCTTCCTGTTACCTTCATTCCCCACTTTTTCATACATGTTCCTTGGTAAAGTACCCATGTTTTATAGTTGTTTCCAATACTTTAAGGTACATCTTAACATCCCAAACTCATCCATAACATGTGATCATACACCTTGAATTCATAATTCCAATTCAAGGAGAGTTAGTTTCCAAGTCAAGTGAAGTTTGAAGTCAAGCTTAGAAGTTAAGAAGTAAGTCCAAGCAAGTCTCTAAAGCTTTTCAAGAGTCGTTATTAAACGTTTTACCTTCATTTTAAGGTTCAAGTTTCAAGTCAAGTAAAGAGTCAAGAGTTGAGTCTAGAAGTTCAAGAAGGGAGTCAAAGCAAGTCTTTAAGGTTTTCCAAGAGTCTTCTTTGAACGTTTTAACTTCATTCTAAGGCTCAAGTTCCAAGTTAAGTATAGAGTTTCAAGTTAAGCCAAAAGTAAGAGTCAAGTGCATTTCTCAAAAGTTATTAGGGAACTAGGTATTCCCAAAGAAGTTTATAAATGTTTTCACATTTAAAAAATGAGAGGAAACTGAGATTTCCAAAGGAGTTTTGAGAAGTTTGAGTACTATCTCTTTTTGAGTAAAAGATGAGTTTTGCGAAAGAGTTTCTAAAACATGATTAGTATGACAAAATCGAGTATGTCATCAATGTTTAAACAGTATGATCTCTAGATATACCATCAATGTTTAAGCAGTATGAATATCCCGAGTCATCAATGATCATATTAAAATATGGTTTTGAGATGTTCTTTGTAAGAAAGAGTTTTCAAAAGCAATTACCTCTTTTAAGAGGGTAGTTTTGAGTAATTATTTCAACTAAAGAAAGATGTGTTTAAAACACTAATGAGCTAAAGTATTTTTGGGAGTAGTCTTGAGCACCAAATTGGGGACACGAGTTCATATTAACTCAACTCTCCATAAAAGCCATGTAGCCAACATGGGATTTAACGGGTCATACTTTTTAAATAAATCCATAAAGTTAAGCTGGTGGATCCACTTGGTAAAGTTAGCTTCCTATATCAGGGCAAGGTATAGGATGGTCCTTGGGCAACGTGAGGTAAAATGTTGTATCACTACTTAAGCATGTAGTGGTGGTTATCGGTTAGAGAACTCCCACAGTAGAAAGAGCTTGGTTCCTCGAAAAGTTCTGCTTAGTATAGATGGGGGTATGGGACTTCATTCATGCATTGCACAAGTAGACTTTGAGAGGAAGCATGGTATTTTCATGATATTAAAAATATGATTTTTACGTCATGTTTTAAATAGTTTTACAAGCTTTGTATATATTGCATGTGTCTTATTGCTTTATATTGAGTTCAGTTATTCATGAGTTGAACAGAGCCAAGGTAAGTTCTCTTTTGTATCCCTTTCAAGCTTAAGTTGTTGTTTAGCGGTTCAGCTCGCATACTCGTACATTTCATGTACTGATGCCAGTTGGCCTACATCTTGTTATGATGCAGGTACCCAGGATCAGTATCCAGTACGCCGTTGGTCCAGTTGAGCACTCCAGAGTCAGTGGTAAGCCTCTTTGCAATCCGGAGGACTCGGTCATTTTGGTTTTCTTAGTTTTGTTTGTTTAGGATGTTGCGGGGTCTGTCCCAACATCCATCTCAGAATTTTAGAGGCTTCATAGACAGTCAGTCAGTTAGTATTGAGTCTCTCATCTATGTATATATGTAAATATTCTATTTTGAGACTCGAGTTGCCGTTTTGGCCAAATTATATCAGTTGGGTTGTTTTTAACCTTCCATTGCATTGAGTTATGCTGTTGAGTTGAGTTTCCGCTGAGTTAAGAAAGTCAGGCCAAGGGTTCGCTTGGGGCCAGCAATGGTCTCCGAGTGCCGGTCCCGCCCAGGGTGTAAGCTCGGGGTGTGACAGTTAAAGTGCATCTTGGCCCTTTCCCTCTTCTTCCATGCAGATTTTCATTATCAAGGTTTCAAGGGAGGTTTCCTTTTGTTTGTGGCGCATAGTTTTTTGAAATTCCTTCCAAGAAGGTGGAAGTTTATCTACTATGCCACAAACAATAAGGTTATCTCCAATTTTTACCTCCTCCTTAGCTCTCCAACAAACATTATAAAGTCTTGAGCTTGGTCTACCACTAATTTATTGTCCACCATTTGGAAACGAAAAAATCTACTAGCCGCATATTTTTTCGCTCCAGCCTCTTCGGTATCATACTTACTCTGCAATGCTTTCCAATTTTTCTTTGCACTAGAGTAAGTTCTATCATAATACTCATTAAAATTATCAAATATACAATTAAGAATATAATACCGACACTTATAAGAATCACCATCGTACTTTTCCACAAAAAGAACACCTCCCTTCAACTAATAAGAACTCTCTCTTTGACAAACTTTATGCACTCTATGTTTTCTTGTGTGTTGTGTGTGCCAAACCAAATGAAGACCACCACTATTTATAGTTGGGGATGTCTTCCTAGCAATGAATAGGAAGATTAAGTGGGGGTAGTAAATAGTGAAGATAAATGACCTAGAGGTTACATATGTTACATAGGTTACAAAGAATAATGGAGGAATAAAGAGTGAGATAATGGAGATTGAATATGGAGAAGTAATGGTCATAGTTGACCACTACTCATTCTGCCAAGAAACCCAACGGACAAGTACCATTACACATTCACTATACATTTGACACATGATAATAAAGATGACATCAAATGTCATCAACTGCCAAACGTAGTAACGCAAATAATGTGTTATATATTAGGCAGAAAGCAAATGGCATTTGCAAAGTATAATACTATTAAAATGCCACAACAGTTGTATTTCATGAATATATGATCTAACTCATCTGAGAACCATAAGTTGTTTGTGCTATGTTACAAAGCCTGTCAAAAATGATAAATTTTCAGCTAGAGCTGATGCATGTGTTTTTATGGGTTACTCATCCAATCAAAAGGAATATATTGTGTATGGTGTGAACTAGGGGCGTAGCTACACTAGGTTGAATGTGTGAAACTAAACACCCTTTATCGAAAAATTACACTGTATATATAAGTAAAAGGGAAAAGGGTAAAAAATGCCCTTAAACTATGCGAAAGAAATAAAAATGCCCTCAATTTGTAGTTTGGTCCAAAAAGTCCCTCTCCGTTAATACTTTGGTCCAAAAATGTCCTCTCCGTTATTTTGGGTAAAAAATGCTCATTTTTTCAAATATATATATTATTTATTTTCTTTAACACGTACTTTTTCTAATAATATTTCTTTTAAAATTAGCAAATATTTATCTTACTTCAATTCAAGAAAAAAAATGAAAATATTTCTTATTTTATTATAATTATTTTTATGGTTATATAAATATAAATTAATGATGGATATAATATGATCTTATATATATGACATATATTATCAGTCGAAAGTTACATGAAGTTATTCTATTTTAATTGATAAGATTAGATTAAGAAGGAAAAAAAAATATTTCCTATATTTATATTTGTTAAAGTGATTTTTAAAAGAAAAAAAAGGAACATGGTTTTTAAATAATATTGTAATCAAGAAGAAAATGTGCTTAAAAAGAAAAAAAACAACTTATTTAGAAAAAAGGGCATTTTTGACCCATTTAGTAACTATAAGGGCATTTCTGGACCAAAGTATTGACTGTAAGGGCATTTTTGAACCAAAGTATTGACGGAAAAAACATTTTTGAGCCAAACTATAAACAGATGACATTTTTGTTCCTTTCACATAGTTTAAGGGTATTTTTGATCATTTTCCCTAAGTAAAATAATACTTTCAATGCTTAAATCAAACGTTTTGGACACCCTTAAAACAATAAATTTCTTAGCCTAGTGGTTGTTTCAGTTGTTCACCTGAGGCCTTTGCTAGGTTCGATTCCCTTTGGCTGCACTTTTTTAACATTTTCAAATAGCTCCTAATTAATTTCTTTGAATTGTAGTCAATAAAAATATTATTTTCTATAAAAGATCAAAAAATAATAAAAATTTAAGGGGATAAAAAGCAATTGAATTTTTAATCACGTTTATTTTTTTTTCTTTTCATTAAAATTTTAAATAAAGTATAAAAGTAATTATTTAATTTAAAGTTAATAAGCAAATCCTATTTATTATTTTTTTCTTTGTATAAGAAAAGGCTCCATACAAAATTTCTTTTAATATTACTCGTTTGATTTTACTCTTTATTTTTCATGTCTCGTTATTAGTTATCAGAGGTTCGTGAAATCTTCAAGCATACAAGTGATTTCATTCTAAACTGAATTTTTTCTCTCCCTTTTTTTTCTTTTTCCGTTCTCTTCTTATTAAATGAACATGAACATTAAAATTAAATATTATGTAGTTTGATTTTAAATTTTTGTTATATTTTTTAATCAACAAATTTGACCACTAATGTTACGTAGTTTGATTTACAAAATTTAAGTGCACCCATTCGTTAAATTATTTTTATTACCTATAGAATTTTTGGACACCTTTCGTTAAATTTCTAGCTACGCCACTGGTGTGAACCAAAGAAGTTGTTGGTATGCAGAGATTTAACTTTCGAAGAGGATGTTTTTTCATTTGCTGCACAGAAAGGACATCATCCTATCCCATTATATCATCCTCAACATTCTATCATTGAAACAAGTGATTTGCATGTTATGTCAAATGATTCAGAAGTTTTGGTTGATGATCTGGAAGTAGTAGTAGAGCAAGAAGACTTTTTTTTGGAGAAAGAACCAGACAATGGTGATATTGATGTAGCATGTGAAAAATGTTGATGCTTATTTAGAAGTCATACCTACACTAGGAGCTACACCTGATAATGTACCCTTGGTTGAGCATAGAACAAGACATTCCACCAGATCAGCTAGTCCACCAGTATGGTTAAAAGACCATGTCACTACTCCTGAAAACGTTTACTGCCATAATTTTATTTATCTCTTTCACCTTCTCCTTTACTACATGCTTAGAGGAACACAAACGTTTGGTGAGGATGCAGGAAGGTGTTATGTAACTGTTGGAATGTATGCGTCCACTAAGTACAATGGGACCAGGTCCTTAACACAATTATAATGAGACAGAAAGTAAGTGTTGAAAGTAAGGATGACACACGTACTTTACGTGGAAACCTCCTTGCTCAAGGGAGTAAAACCACGACCTGTCTCACAGGATTTTCAAACTGCTTTTACTAAACTTCACAAGCCAAAGTAAAACCCAGTTTACAACATACGCAAGATTAACCTACTAATCTCTATCATGAGTAATACACTATCACTCAATGAGCCAAAGCAATGCCTGCATTGCCCACTGTACTAACCCACCTAATTAATATAGACTTTGACGTAAGACACTAAGTTGTCCTCAATTAAGCTCTTACAATGATTCACCCAAGTTTGAAACGTTTCTATCACAAACGAAACGATTCCTACAATATAAGCACAAATACAAGCAATCACACTAACAACAGGTTCAGGAAGCAGTAATGCAATCTATTAGGTCCCTTGTTGTTTGAAGCTTGAAAATCTCTTTTTGAATGAATGAGTAATTTGTTGTTTGTTGACTTGAATATATCAACATTAAGAGTTAATACACATTGGACAAACAACCTCGTCCCTTTTGATTGGTGTAGTACTCTGACGGCTTCACCAACTTCTGACGCGGGCAACTTTCCAACTATACAAAATATGACCCTGGACGAGCATACTCCGCAGAGGACCGGGTCCCTGCACTTGTGAGTAAATCATCAAAACATCTAGGAGCATTAAGGCTTATCATTTTCCCCTTTTTTGGTGATGACAAACAACCTACAAGTAGTCTCACACAAATGTTAAGCATTCATTCAAAAATTACATTACTTCCCCCTATCGCAGTTCCCTCTATCACTGTTCTTCCCCCTTAGTTCAGTTCCCTTCTAAATTTACACAACAATTCACCTTAATTCCCCCTTTTAACATCATTGAAAAGGAATGGCTATAAGCATATGCAAGTTATATGCACATCATTTAAGAATTCAGGGTCACGGGCCACACAGAACATGTATATGTAAGCATAAAAGAGAGTATCAAAGCATACTCAACAGGGCACAAAAAGAATTATCATTAGATCACAAAAGCTTACCACAGGAGTCAGCCAAGACAGTACACAAAGCCACTAGTTTTTTTGACACAGAGATGAGGAGGACAATAAGACAGGACTCATTTAGGACGGAGAAAGAGGGGGAATAAGAGTTCGCATCAGCAAAAACATTCTCTCATTTGCAACAACATGAGCTTGAATGATTTGCTTGTTGAGAGCTTTGACTTCCTCAACGAGTGAGGCATTTGTCTTCAGCAGCTGCTTGTTCTCAGCTCTCAACAACTCGACTTCTTTTCCATCCACGACAGTGGTACCAGGTCCCTTGGAGATAGCCTTCTGCAATTGAGTTTTAAGTTGGGAAATTTCAACCTCTTTATCATTCAGAATCATAGCAAGGTAGGTCAATTCTCTTTTGAGAGAGGCGTGTTGTTCTAGAAGATCTGCTACCTGAGACCTACATCTTGCCTTGCCCTCCACACACTCACACTCCAAGAGAGTAACGGCAGTAAACATCTGTTTAAAAGTACCAGGTACTCCACGACCAATAGGCACTTCAAAATGTTTGAACACATAGTTTAACAAGTAGCCATAGGGAATATCATGTTTGGCCAACATCTAAGTCATCACCATGTGCATGTGTTCAAGCATTATGGCGGGAAGGTTGAGGTCCTCAAGTTTGTTCAGTTTTTACATGAGAAATAGATCGGCAGCAGATGCTACAGTTCATTTATGTCCTTTGTACCAATACCTTGTTGATAAATTCAAACAGTAACTGGTACTCCCCCTTGAGAAATTTCTTTGGCAAACCTACACGCTTGATGTCCCCGCATTTGGTGGCCTATTTGGTGAATTCTTCTGAAGGTTTACATCTTTCAATTATCCTTATCCCTTTCACCGGAACACCTAGAATGATCCCCAAGGTTTCCTCATCCAGAGTTATTTCGACCCCTTTGACAGTAGTCCAGACCCTCTCATCGCTCAATAGCTCCATCTTGTAGTAGAATTCACGCACTTCTCGCTCGTGCAAGTATGGAGCTGGTGCCTCAAATAGGTGACCCCAACCTTTTAGAGAAACAACATCAAAGAGATAAGACATACCGAATTCGGTTACAATATCAGGGTCAAACACTCTGCCATTCAGAACATTTTGGTTCTTCATTTCTGCTATCCGCTCTTCCCTGGTCATTTCCTTCTCTTCACTTTGTTTTTGACTACGAGGACATGTTCCCTTGGTGGGTTTTGATTTTTCAGTGCCCCTTTTTCTCACTCTCTCCTATTTCGCAGGAGATTTATTTACTGACTTATGAACCCCCTTTGATTTGGCACTATCATCCTCTGCTTTCTTCCTTATTTTTGCCACATACGCACCAACATCATCAGATTTTGTATCACTGGACCTAACAGGCAAAGGGGTTGAGGTCGGTTCTTTAGGCAGGTGACCTTCTCGACTTTTCTTCCTAGTCATTTCCGTTTGGATGATATTTGCTGCTATGACACTTCTCATGACCTTCTGTGTCTCACTCCTGGTGCCATACTTTTTCTTGTTACCCTTTGAGTGGGACTCGATCATCTTTCCCTTCCCTTTTCTTGTCCTCTCTTTTGCAGACTCAGCAAACTCATTGTTGAGATCGATGTCAGGAACAATGTTGACTCCCTCTAGATCTGGAACAACTGATGTCGAGAAGTTTACACCTCGAACTCCTTTCCTACTCCATTTCAAATGAACTTCTTCTTCCTCCTCTTCTTCACTTGCAATGTCAAATGACTTAGGAGTTTGGTCAAACACAGTTTGTTCTCAACTCTTGTTCCAAAAGAGTTGGTTGAACATCACCCCTGAGGGAGGCCAAACTTTGGACGGCCACCAGTTCTACCGCCGCCGCCAGAATGTTTGACTCAGGACCCTTTCCCTCAAGCAGATCTCTATAAAAAAAATCTCTCAGAAATTATAGAAGACACAACCCTAGAAACCACTTCTATATCTTCAGTGGGAAGATCGCCACTTGGTTTTACCATTGATTTGGTCTTTGAATTTTGGGATTTTTCACCGGACAAAACCAATGTCTGTGAGCAGGGTAGAACTTCCCCAAATCGAAGTGCAGGAGAAGCCACCACTTTAGTATGAAGTGTGATGGATTCACCCGTCTTAGCAGCACCACAGACTGGTGTGGAAGGGGACTCTTCTAAGAGAGGAATGGAGAAATTGAATTTCTTAGGAGGTAGGAAGCTTTGAAGATGAAGAAGAGTTAGACATTATGATCAGAAGAGAGAAATATATTAGAATCAGTGAATCAAAAGGAGATTAAGATGTTTGGATTCACTAAGACTTGTTGTATTTAAGCACAAGGGGTATCGGGTCCCTGAAAAGTAGCGACTTTTAGATTTAAAGTGAAAAGACGTCTGAAACTGACACAATGAATGGGTAAGGGACACGTGGCAGTTACCGTTGACAGACACACAGTGTAGAACTAGTGATACTAACCTTTAGGGGACTAGGTCCCATTTGGTATATGGCCCTACATGTATGATTACATTTTCCCTTTAGGCAACATGCCATGAGTGTATACCTGCAATAAGGTACGAAAAGTGAATTCTTAAACAATAAGCATTACAACAAGTATAGATACTTGTCTTCCTTAACATAATCAACTGGAAGATTTTGTGCAAACTTATTATGGAATTAGGTTATATTTTGTATCCCCAGCCTCAGTCTATTTTTGACAAAACATTCTTTACTCAAGGGATTTGTAAAGATATCAGCCAACTGGTCTTCGGTCTTGCAAAAACTCATCACCACATTTTTCTTCTCAACATTGGCCCTTAAGAAGTGATGCCTCACATCTATGTGTTTTGTCCTCTTATGCTGGACAGGGTTCTTAGCCATGTTCATTGCACTAGTGTTGTCACATATTAGAGGAATAGTGTCTGTGAGAACACCAAAGTCTTCCAATTGCTGCTTGATCCATAGGAACTGAGCACAACATGATGCAGCGGCCACATATTCTGCCTCTATTGTAGACAGTGCCACTGAATTTTGCTTCATAGTCCCCCAAGAAATTAGAGATGATCCTAGGAAGTGTGCTATGCCTGATGTGCTCTTTCGATCAACAAGAAAACATGCATAATCAGCATCAGCATAACTAATTAGATCAAGCGAATCGCCAGTGGGATAGAAGAGGACCATGTCCTGAGTTCCCTTTAGGTATCTCAGAATTCTCTTTGATGCCTTCAAATGTGACTCATTTGGTGCTGCTTGAAACCTTACGCACATCCCTACACTGAAGACTATGTCAGGCCTGCTTGCAGTGAGGAACAGAAGTGACACAATAATTCCCCTATACATGGTCTGATTCACCTCAATACCATCTTCATCTGGATCAAGTTTCATACTTGTGCTCATAGGAGTATCAAAGACTTTTGCCTCAAGCAGATTGAACTATTTGAGCAATTCCTTTATGTACTTCTCTTGACATATAAATGTGCCCTGAGAAGACTGATTGATTTACAATCCTAGGAAGAAGATAAGTTCCCCCATCATACTCATTTCAAATTCACTACTCATCAACTCAGCAAACTCTTTTCACAGTGAATCTGAAGTAGCTCTAAAGATGATGTCATCTACATATACCTGCACAATCAACAACTACTTACCTCTGGATTTTAGAAACAGAGTATTATCAATTTTACCTCTTATGAACCCATTTGCCAGGAGGAACTTTGAAAAGCGCTCATACCAAACCTTGGGGGGATTGCTTTAGACCATACAAAGCTTTATCCAACTTCAGCACATGATTTGGCAGTTATGCATCTTCAAAGCCTAGAGGTTGTTTGACATATACCTCTTCTTTCAAATGCCCATTCAAGAAGGCATTCTTGACATCCATTTGAAATAGTTTAAACTCCATGTGGGCTGCAAAGGCTATCAAGATTCTAATAGCTTCCATTCTGGCTATAGGAGCAAAGGTCTCATCATAGTCAATCCCCTTCTCTTTATTATATCCTTGCACCACGAGTCTTGACTTTTTTTCTGGTAATGATCACATGCTCATCAAGTTTGTTTCTAAAGACTCATCTAGTCCCAATAATGGTTATGTTAAGAGGTCTAGGGACCAAGTGCCATACTTTTCTTCTTTCAAACTGATGAAGTTATTCCTGCATTGATGTTACCCAATCTGCAAGCTGCAAAGCCTCTGTGATGTTCTTAGTCTCAATGGATGATATGAAGGCCGAATATGCAACTAGATTTCTTGTTCTGGATCTAGTTTGTATTCCGAAGTAAAGTGTAGAGATGAGATTGTCCAGCGGATGTGAGGATTGATGTTTCCATCTAGACTTTCTAGTTATCTCTTCTTCAACATCAGCAGCAGAATCACTTTTTTCGCCTTCTAGATTTTGAGATAATACCTTCTGAGCTGAACCAGAGGGACCAGGTTCCTCTGTGAGTTCTACACCGTTCTCTCTTGTAACCTATTTGCTTCCAAGATTTTGGATTGTCTTGTCTTGTTCTCCCTTGATCAACTCCTCCAAATCAGGGTCTTCTTTGTGTTCATCATTGCTCTTGCCATTGGACTCGTCAAATATCACATGCATGCTCCCTTCCGCACATAGAGTTCTTTTGTTAAAACCTCTGTATGCCTTGTTGGCAGAAGAGTACCCGACAAACACCCCTTTATCACTCATGGCATCAAACTTCCCAAGGTCATCCTTTCCATTATTTAGTACAAAGCATTTGCAACCAAATGGCTTTAGATGAGCGATTGAAGGTATATTGTCATTCAGCAACTCATAAGGTGTTTTCTTGATCATGGACCTGATGAGACACCTATTTGTAACGTAGCAAGCTAGGTTGACTGCTTTTGCCCAAAAATTCATAGCTAGCCCTGAGTCAATCAGCATGGTTCTAGCAATATCCACCAATGTTTTGTTCTTCCTTTCAATAACTCCATTTTTCTGAGGAGTTCTTGGTGCAAAAATATTGTGATGGATTCCATTTTCAGTACAAAAACCGTCAATTTGAGAGTTTTCAAACTCTATCCCATTATCTGATCTGATGCTTACTATCTTGCAGTTCATCTTCAGTTAAATTGCTTTGGCAAAAGGTGATCAATAGTCCAGCTGTCTCATCTTTGGTCCTCAAAAACATGTTCCATGTAAACTTGGAGAAATCATCAACAATCACCAGAATGTATTTCTTACCTCCTCTGGTTTGAATTCTAACAGGTCCACATAGATCCATATAGAGAAGCTCCAGAGGTCTGGTAGTGCTCACACCTTTCTTGGTTTTGAAGGATGATCTCGTTTGTTTCCCTTGTCCACAGGCCTTGCAAACTTTGTTGTTAGAAAACTTCAGTTTCGGCATACCACGGATCATGTCCCCTGCAACAAGCTTGTTTAGCAATGAAGAGCTTACATGTCCCATTCATCTATGCCACAGATTTGCATTGTTAGTCTGAGCACTGAGACACGTAAGACTGTTACCTTCTATTGAGTCAAGATCTGCAACATACATATTTTTTACTCTTTTGGCAGTTATGACAGCCTGGTTAGTAGCACAATTAATCACTAAGCACTTGTTAGATAAGAACTTAACTTTGATTCCCTTGTCACAGATTTGAGATACACTTAACAGATTATATTTCAAACCGTTTACATAATGAACACTGTCAATGGAATGTTCTTCTGATCTTTCCAATTTGCCAATTTCAAGAATGAAACCCTTCTTCCCATCATGAAATGACACACCACCGCCCTTGTGTGCTTCCAAAGAGAGAAAGTTTTGAGTATCTCCAGTAATGTGCCTCGAGCATCCACTATCTATGTACCAGCACTGACTGCTCCCTCTCTTCTACATAAGAATTACTTATTAGACTTAGGAACCCATTTGAGATGGAGTTTCCAAAAACTATCAAAAGGCTTAATGAGAAACCTTCATGTCCATGGGGGCAGAGTGTTCTTGCTAAAGTGGTATCTAGGACCAGGTGCCCTTTTCTTTTCTACATAACCTTTTCTCGATTTGAGAAATTTCTCGTGTCTTTCTTTTACTCCTTTCAAGGTCTCACATTTATCCTTCAAATGACCATTCATTCCACAATGGGTACACAAAAGATTGTCAGACATAGAGACATATTTATTGTGGGGATTATAGGGAGGTTCTATCTGTCTACACCCTAAGCTCCTTTTGTTGTTAAACTTCTTATTAGCTAAGTTAGACAGGATCTTGGACGAATCAGTCCATTTGAGGGAGTGGTTTAACTCTTCTTTGATCTTGCATAGATCGTTCACTAATTGAGAGTTTCTTTCAAGGAAAGCAACTAACTTAAACTCAGAGGCCTTCAGTTTCTCTTCTAACGCAACCTCAAAGTTACTGAATTTTCGTTTCCCACCTACAAAGGTACCAGGTTTATCGTTGGGCTGCAAACTGTTAGTTTCTAGAATACTTATCCTAACACTCATTAGTTTGTAATTGCTTATTATAATGCATGTATGTATATGAATGTTGCATTATAAATCACCCTAATCGTAAATGATGATAACTGAATAATTGTATGCCATGAATCACCTCTTGTTGTATGATTGTGAGAATATACATTATGATTGTGATTGTAATTTGTTGATTGGATCGGTTGCCACATTTTGGCATAAACATTGGAATGGTTGCCACATTCCGGCATAAACATTGGATCGGTTGCCACGTTCCGGCATAAACATGGGATCAGTTGCCACGTTTCGGCATAAATATGGAATTGGTTGCCATGTTCCAACATAAACATTGGATCGAGTACCACATTCCGATATGCTAACAGTTTGGGTGTGGGTTCCATGAGAAGACCATTGAATTGGGTTCCATAAGAGGACCGTTGAATTGTGTTGTGTATCTACTTGTGACGATTACGTTCATATCTAATGATGATTGGTATTGGAAGACTGTATATTGCTCTAAATTGATAACCAATGTTTATTATTGAGAATGTAGGATGCTACATTGATCCTGAAAAGATAACTAATACTGTATATGTTCGGTATATGCCAGTTTTATAATGTTGTGGTTACTTTCATGTGTTTCATATATTGGGATAGCCGCGTGATCCTACCAGTACACTGTGGTTGTGTATTGATACTGCATTTGTTTGTTCTTTGTTGAGTACAGGGCATCTTTAGGCGGCTATGATAGACCTCAGCTAAGTGACTATTGAGCGTGATCGGATTCAAGGGTGAGCCAGTTCTTTCAGGCTACCATGGATCTTCCTTGTTAAAGTCCACTCTTTTCGAACTAAGACTATTTGTTTAAGGTGTTGTTTAGTTTCAAGGTTGTACCTCTTGTTCTTAGACTTGTCGTTAGTAGAGTTTTGGTACAATGACTTTCAGGTTCTAGGGGTTGTTCTTCCGCATTATTTTTGGTTAAGTTATTTGCTTAAACCTTTGGAGTTTATGGGAACTCCGTATTTTTTATTGTCATTTAAACCTGCTTCCGTATCTTTAAATGCATAGTTTTTGGTTAAGTTATTTAGTCTGGGTTGTAGTAATGGTTCTCCCACCGGAGGGTAAGTGTGGGTGTCAATCACGATGGTCTGGGTCGTGACAATATATTTCATAACAACTTGATTATCTATTTATATTGTAAATAAATTTAAAATTATAATTATTTAAAAAATCATTAATGACAATCAAAATTCATTTATCTACATTAAAAATAGATAATATATAAGTTTGTCACGACCCAGGGGTACCCTCTAGACGTAACACGGCGTACTTGACCCCGAAGGGGTCGCATACAAGCCCTTAGCATA
>NW_006239096.1:159963-175172 GCF_000226075.1 Solanum tuberosum | reverse complement strand
TGAACAATTGGCTAAGGTGTATGTGAAAGAGATAGTGAGGTTGTATGGGGTACCTCTCTCTATCATCTTAGACAGTGTTACTCAATTCACATCCAAGTTTTGGAGGAAATTACATGATGAATTAGGCACACAACTCACTTTTATTACAGCTTTCCATCCATAGACAGATGGACAATCGGAGAGGACTATTCAAGTATTAGAAGACATGTTAAGGGCATGTGTGATTGATTTTGGAGGGCATTGGGATAAGTTCTTACCTTTGTGTGAATTCTCTTATAATAATAGTTATCACTCCAACATAAATATGGCACCATTTGAGGCACTTTATGGGAGAGGATGTATATCACCCATAGGTTGGTTCGAGGATGGAGATGTGAAACCTTTGGGGGTTGATTTTGTGAGGATACTCAAGATAAGGTGAGGAGAATTCAAGCTAAGCTTTTAGCAGCCCAAAGTAGATAAAAGAAGTATACGGACCATAAGGTAAGAGACATGGCTTTTCAAACTGGTGAGAATGTTCTTCTTAAGGTATCACCCATTTCATTTGGCAAGAAAGGTAAGTTAAGTCTGCGATACATTGGTCCCTTTGAGGTTCTTGAATGTGTAGGACCGGTGGCGTATAGATTGGCTTTATCTCCTAATTTATTGGTGTTTATCCGGTATTTTATGTGTCCATGTTGAAGAGATATCATGGTGACGGGGAATATATCATTAAGTGGGACTCAATTGTGTTAGACAAAAACCTCCAATATGAGGAGGAACCGATTTCAATTCTTGATCATGATGTGCGCAAGTTGAGGACCAAAGAGATTAAGTCCGTGAAGGTTCAAGGGAAGCATCGTCCAGTTGAAAAAGCTACTTGGGAAACCGAGAGGGACATGCGAGACAAGTATCCCCAATTGTTCGTTGATTCAGGTACTACTTCATTCCTTCCTTAGCCTATTTTTCCTAAGTTTATCACTCGGAGACGAGTGATGGGTAAATTGGTATCTATTGTAACGATCGAGTTCCGTCGTTATAGAAAAGCCAACAGGAAAACTTTTGGGCCAGAAAACTTTTTCGTAATAACTTGAAATTTCCTAACCTAGTCCAGATTTGGACGAAATCGTAGTCATTAAGGTGTAGGGAAATCTGGTAACAATTGGGTGACTTATTTATGATCTTGATTACATGAATAATTAGATAAGTCGTTAAGAAATTCGTACGACTTTACGAAATTGAATTTGGGTGAGTAAAACTCTCGGAATCAATCTTAGCGTAAAGGGGATTTTCTGAGTGTCGTTGGTTAGAGGTGTGTTGTGAAATGGGGGTCTTGGAATTATTAAAATAGCTCACTGTTTCGTGCAAGCCACTTTGGCACTGGGTTTTGTAGCTTTGGCGGGGCCGCTCTAGCTGGCCAGACGCGACTTAAAGTCGTAAATAAACCCCTAAAAGACTTTATTCTGCATTTTTCAATTTTTAGAGCTATGGAACGTATCCCAGGCGACTCTTGACAGTTTTCCACCATTCTTGAGGCTAAATTAAGTTTTTCACTCCTCGAATTCATTTTTCGATCCGTAGAACGTATTAGAATGGGTAACTATCGATGGGGGAGGGTTTTGATCAAGATTCCATGATTGAAACAACCCTATTTTGGATACTTGGGATCATGGGTATGATCTAGGGATTGTTAGAATTGTTAGTAATCCGGGTAATTAGTGATTGTTTATTGATTCCCGTATTATATTGATTGTTTGTAGACCAAGAACAAACGGAATGAATCCAGAAAGAGAAGGATCAAGTTTCTTAGAGTTTTAAACTTGTTTCGAGGTAGGTGATGGTTGTGATTCTATGATTGTGTGATGTATGTTTGTTCTTGCTTCATTATGATACATGTATGTATGTGAATGTTGCATTATTGATCACACTTGTTGTAAATGAGATAGAGGGATGATGAATGTCATGAATCATGACTTGATTGTATGATTATGAGAATGTACTTTGTGATTGTGATTGTGGTATGTTGAATGGATCGGTTGCCACGTTTCGGCATAACTAATTGGGATCGGTTACCACGTTCTGGCATAATTATGAGATCGGCTGTCACGTTCCGACATAAACATTGGATCGGGTACCACATTCCGATATGCTAACTGTTTGGGTTTGGTTCCATGAGAGATCCAATGACTTGTTGTAAATGTTTATTGTTGAGCATGTGATAATATTGTATATGTTCGATATATGCATGTGATTATATTGTTGTATTGACTTGCTTATGTTGCACTTAGTGGGATAGCTTTATGCCGTAATTTTACTAACCTTTAGAAAATCACTTTTTGAAACGTTCTAAGTATTAAACAATTTGAAAAAAATACTTAGAAAAGAGTCGTCACTTAATTTTTTAAAGAAATTAAGAAAACTTAATTTAAAAAGATTTTAACAAATTAAATCTTTATAAATTTAGAGAAAATGGATAAGAGGTTCTTATTTACGCTTCAAGAAGGTTTTTAAGGCATTTGAAGCGTCCGCTAACATGCGGTTATCCTACGACTTAGATTAAATATTTGACTATTTTTGGAAAAAATGATTTAACATAGAAAATAATAATTTACAATATTTGATTAATTTTGAGAAAATAATTAAATAGATGACACATTTTATTTTATTTTATTTTTTAGAGAAAGGAACCTAAACTGAAACATTTGAATTAAAATGCAAGTGATTAAGATTTTAACAAAATCAAATTTTATAGAATTTATTTGAATCTCCTTTTAAAGATAATAACTTAAACCAAGTGAATTAATTAAAGAGAGTATCTTTTAAATTAAATAAAAGGGAAAATGCATAAGCACCCCCCTAGCCTATGCCCAAAATCCCTTAGACACACCTAACAATTACTAAGGTCCTATTACGCCCCCCCCCCCAAACCTTATTTTATATATAATTTTCTACCCCTTTTCGGCCTACGTGGCACTATCTTGTGGGTCCAGCGCGTGTTGACAATTTCTTCAAGGATAGTGCCACATAGGCCAAAAAGGGGTAGAAAATTAATTAAAAAATAAGTTCAGGGGGGTAATAGGACCTTAATAAAGGTTAGGTGTGTCTTAGGGATTTCGAGCACAGGCTGGGGGGGGGGGGGTACTTATGCATTTTCCCTAAATAAAAACAGAGAAAGTTTTGACTAAAATAATTAAGTGTGTAAAAAATACAAGAGTTGATAAATGAAATTTGTTAAAACAAACTAACATAAAGAAATAGTTCATCTTTTGGGGAATTTCATTAAGTTAATTAATAATTCTAAAGTTAGAGTCAAACAACCAATAATAAATAATCACAATTAAATAATTTAAGAGTTAAGGAGAAACTGAATTTGGGCCCTTTTGGCCTAAATTCGTTGTTGTCCAAAGTGGGATGTTGTTGATGCATTTTCGGACTCCTTGAACCTGTGTTTCAACTTTCAAGACCTGTATATTCTCTTACATTTCACTTGAACCATGATGGGGATGACTAAGAAAAGGCTTTGGACCTACGTGTCCGGCTCAGTGATGCAAAGAAGGGAATTTGAGTCGGAATGGACTCCCAACAATGTTCACATGTATCATAAACAAATAAAATTCATAAGTAACAAACTTAATGGCCCAAAGTAAAAATAAAAAAATAAAAAAAAGGTATCATGTATGCTCAAGGATGAATAACTAAATAAAACATCTACAGAAACTTTAATGCTCAAGGATGATTTTTTTTTTTTTTACATACTAGCTAAATCCATTCAAGGTAACCTCATTAAATTTAAACAATAAATTTTGAACAATTTCTTACTACAAACACATCCACGCCAATAGACCCATATTAAGCAAGTTTAGGCATCACAAAATGTATTCTACTAATCCAATGAACAAAAGAGGGTAAATGAGTTTGGACCAAATTCTTTGATTTGCAGATAAAGAGAACTTTAAGCAATTACCTTTGTATAACAAGTTGTTGTCAGCACTTAATCACTAGAATCAGAGAAGAATTAACATATATTCAAGGGACCCGGTTAAACTTTGAACCTAAAATTTTATGTTCTGAGCAGGTCATTGATATATGAAATATACCAGTGAAGCTATGTATTCATTGTGTGGCTGCGTAGAATTTAATGGAAACAAACAAGAATCAAATGTCATGCAAAGAATCAACACACAGTCAAAGTGATCATTTGCAGGAAATAGTAAATGTAGAAGGCATAAATTAGCTAGCATTCATGACTATGTTCTGTAAATTACAGTAGCTCAAAGTGCAAACTAGTTACACCAAAATATGAACATAGCATAATTTGATCACATAACCATTTAAATCGGTGAGGATTTTAAATAAACAAGTTAAGCTAAGTTAAATCAAAACTTGAGACAACCAACTGACCTTCAAACTTAACATAATAATCAATAGCAAGAGAATGTATTTATACAACAAGAGAAGGAGCAATGATCAAAGAGTGATGCCAAAACAGGAGCTTATTTTCAGAATAAGTATTAGTTAGCTTAAGGCGACACTAACGCAAACCGACCAACAAAACATTGACAGGAAATTAAAGAGAGCATGGCATATAAGATCAAAACATAATAAGAACAAGATAAACCACTGAATATACACCTCTCCTCAACAATGCATATTTAAATAGCTCATGAGAACAAACATAGGCACCACTTGTCGAGAGACAGAAGTTGATCGATGTCACACATTAAATTATCCTAATCGTACGAATTGATCTCTTTAGAGAGATTGAACCTTCATGAATCGATCTTTACGACATTAAATATCGAAGCAAGATGGCCAGATAGAATAAACAACCAGATACACAAAATCTTAGACGAACGAACTGTTTAAAACACCTACAAACTTAAGACGACTATCTCCAGAGATTAAGGTTGGAATGATATTTTTAAAATAAGCATGCTCACAGCCAGAATGAGTTTAAACTAAGAGAAAACATCAAGCAAATAGGCTATAACAAAGTAGTGAGCCAGACAGAACATATATGCATTTTGTAAATCATCTGGTATGCCATATGTAAATGATATTAAGGACCTAATCACTAAATCCAGACAACCACATACACAACTCATTTATATGGGCAATCAGCATCCTAGTTAACAAGATCGAAACAGGGAGAAGACAGATGAAAATCCAAAGTATCAAACTTTAAACAAGCAGTGGTGAAGCGATTTTAGCCCAAACAAAAGCTAGAACAAGTTTCTACCATGAACATGAGATAATTAAGAGAACACTGAAAGATGAACCAAATACTTAAAAGCGTGATTCATACTAGATTTCCAAATAGACATCATATGATCAGAATACAAGGGAAACTAAGGTTACCTTTCTTAGGCCAGCGATACTAGGACCACGAGATGAGCGATTCCACTTCGACCACGAAATCTCAATATGAACAGCAAGCCAAGAGAATCTGAGTGGCGAACTTCTCGGAACTTAGAATTAGAGAGCTAAATATAAAATTCGTAAGTGTAAAATGATTAATGCCAAAGAACCGAACTCAAAAACTTCCCCATCACTTGAGTGTAAATGGCTATTTATAGGGAAAATTGGGGCAGCTTTAGGGGGGAAATCCATTGAAATTTCGAATTTGAAATTGGAATTCGACAACAGTGGAAGGATTTGAGAATCCCTGAAAATGGGGGAAAAAGGGACAACGATGTGATCGTTAGGCTGCTAGGGTTATGGGTTTTGCAGATGATCGCGTTTCTGGGTTCTCCGCAATTTCTGGGTTTGCAGTGTGTGTCGTTTGGTGTATTGTACGCGTGCTGGAGCGGGTCGGGTATAGTGTTGTATGCTGGAAAATAATGGGATTGGGCAGTTGATTGTTGGAAAAAGAAATTGGCTGAAAATTGGGAATGTTGTGCTGGCTGATTGATGGAAAAAAAGCCCAAAGTTGGCCTGAAAGATTTGAAGTAATTGGTAAGGAAGGGGTTGGATCTGTAATTAATAAAAAGGCCAAAGGATTGCAAACTTAGCCTACTTAAATTTAAGAAATTAACCGAATTGTGTTGATTTGCAAATTCGGCTAAAGTTTAAATAAGATGAATTAATATAGTTAATTTATGAGCTCCTTAATCTTAACAAAATAAAATAATTAGTTTACTTGTAAACAAATTTACTCAAAAATATAAACATAACTTAAACTAATTAAACAAATACTTAATTAAAGCAAAAATCTTTTTGAGATGATTTTAGAATATTTTTAAAATATACTAATTATATACATAATTATATAAAACATATATATTATTCAAGAATTATCAAAAGTGACGAAACTACTTAAAATAACTTGCAAATTTTATTATTATTATTTTTTTGACATTTTATAAAACTAATTATTTTAAATCGTTTGAAATTGAAGAAGCTTGATGATTAATTTATATTGTGGAGGATCAAAATTGGGTGTCAACAACCACGTGATCCTATACACTGTGGTTGTATACTGCAGTATACTGCACTTGCTCTTATTTTTGTTGAGTACATGACATCTTCCGGCGGCTATTGACAGACCTCGCTTAGAAGATCAATGATCATTTTCGAACTCAAGGGTGAGCTAGTTCTTCCGGGCTGCCATGGGTTCTCTTTCGTCTATGTCCACCATTTCGGACTTAGACTTTCTAGTTAGTTATTAGTGCCTTAGTTTGGGGTTGTATCCCTTCTTGTTTAGACTTGTTGAACTTTAGATGTTTTGGTACATTAACTTTCAGATTCTAGGTGTTACTTCCGCATTTGTTTAGTTGATAGACTTTTGTTTGGAGTTTATGGGAACTCCCTATTTCTTTCCTTAGTATTTCACTATTTCGTATCCTTAAATGCTTTAGTTTTTGGTTTAGTTGCTTGGTTTGGGTTGTAGTAGTGGTTCTCCCACCGGAGGGTTAGTGTGGGTGTCAATGGTCTGGATCATGACAAAGTTGGAAAGAAAATAGGAAAATCTTGTAAGGTTCAAAAGGTTATGGCATAAGATATTAAAGTTCAAAAGATTTATGATTTTAAGTATCTGCATTACACGGGAATTCCTTATCAATATTTTTTTTAATAAAAAAATCATATAAATAATATTAAAAATCATATAACCAAAGAAGTTCCTAAAATGTGATAAATAATCATCTCAAATAACTAACTCAACAAAGGAAGAAATTATTACGGAATTGTATGTCATAGCAATAAATTTAAAAATTAGTAGTACATATATGACATAACAATAAATTTTAAAATAGTAGTACATATAACTCAACAAAATTAGACCCCCAAATTTATAAGTTCTGCTCAATTATTTGGATTATGAGATATATTCTAATTTAAATAAATTTTGGAGGGTTCAAGTGGATGATTATGACCGGCTCAAATCATCCATCAATTTGACAAAAAAAAATAATCTAGATTTTAGTTTATGAATGGATGTAAGTGGAAAAAAAAAGCTCAAGAGATTCAAAGACACTCCGCGTTTTTGTGGAAATTGTGCATTTTCCCACTAAACTATTGAAATTGTCAAAGGAAAAATAAAGGCAAAAAATTGTGGAGTTAAGTTAGTACTATTTGTTCTTTATTGAATTTATAAAATCATCCATAATTCTCGATTTATATGACAGTGACACTCTTTTCAAATAAGAAAATTCACTTCAATACAAGTTTTGTACACTTTATAATAATTCAACTCGTTTAAACATCACATACTATCTCCATTCATTTTTACTTATTCACTATACTAAAAATACTTATCCAATAATACGAGTACTTGTTTAGTTTGGAAAATCAAGAGATATTTTACTCTTTTGTGTCTATTTTATCATTGCTATTAGTTACTATTCAATGTCTAATACATTTTCCAAAACATTAAATTTAATATATTCAAAGAATTATATAGTAATATTGCCTATATTATTTATTGTTTCTTAAAGTATGTGTCAAGTTAATAACGGATAACTATTGTTGGACAAAAAAAGTATATCTTAATTAACCTGTTAAATTTGTGCATTCAGTTAATTATGTTTACATTAAATTGAAATGGGTATTAAATATTGTCACATCACCATCACGCATAGTTTTGATTGGGACCCATTAATCGAGGAAATGAAACATGAAAATCTCGAAAGGTTCAAAAGGCTATGATTTTGTTCGTCGTTACTATTTAGAGGAGTTGCTAAATTGTGTTCTCACGTAAAAGGATGTAACTAAAGAGAATAATGGATCATCAATCAACAAATAGTATGCTATAATTATTCGTGTATTAGAGAATTGACATTTTAATGGAAGAAGGGAGGAGGGCTGGATATGCATAGTTCTGTATGAGAAAAGATGTAATCGAACAATTTGTAAACTTGTCTGTATGTTTAGATTTTGTTTTCGGTATAAAAGAGTTTCTTATTGTGAAGAATCATAATTGCCCGTGACAGAAATAAAAAATATATTTGAATTGGTTATCACTGCTAGTAGAAAGACTAAAATAATTAATTTTAATTACTTAAAGGTTAAATCTGGGAAGTAAAATATTTCAAGGGTCAGAACCAAAATAAGGCAATAAATATGAACGAAAACAATTATTTTCCCTGTAACTTATTATTTAGAAAAACAATAGTATTGAAAATTAGATAAATATTATTATGATAATATACAAATAATAGTGTACAAAATTAATATTTGAGTTGTGATGGTCATTGTCCTAAGGACCCATTTGGTATGTTGTATTAATTAGAATAGTCCATGGATAAAAATTTAGTTCATCTAATATATTGTTTGGTTACTTTATTTAACTTAATACATGGATTAGTTATACACCATACGTGATCTTATTTTATCCCTAGAAAATGGAGGGATAACTAATCCAAGGTTTAACAATCCTTGGATAAGACCCCTAAATGACTAAATTATTCCCCTATTTCTTTTCTTATATATCTTTTGTAATTCGATTTCTTTTTTATTATATTGAAATGGTTATAAATGTTCTTATTAATTCTCCAATTTCGTTTAGTGTAATTTGATGATTTCACTAATATATTTTTTCTCTATATTTTTAATTTTTTTTATTCAATGTAGTTCGTCGATTAACCACATGAACTACATTTTAAAAAAAAAGTTTAAGGTATTGAATAATTTAAGTAGCCTTAAATCTATTTTAAGATTAAAATATATTTGACTAGCAAAAAATTAGAAATACACTGTGACATCAAAGATCTCTGTAGTTAAATGAGTGTGTGTGTGTTTAACTAATTAACTAGTTAAATAAAATAGAAAATCCTAAAAAAAAAAAATTGTCTGAAAATTACCTACCTTGACCCAATTACATGAAATAAATCATCTCATAATAACACAAGGGTATAATAGTAAAGAAATATTTTATAGAGTTTTAAATCAAACACAAGATTAAGTGGGAACTAGTAAGTAATGAACCAAACACTTAATAAAAAATAATATCTACATTACTAATCTATACGTTACTAATTTATGTGTTATAAATGTTTGTACCAAACAACTCCTTAGAAACTATTTCAAAGTGAAATGTTTTTCCAAAACTAAATAAGCGTTCTCTAATTAATTATTAGAAAATATAGGAATCAACAGAATTAATTAATTAATTAAGATTAGCAAGTTGTTTGATAAGTGCTTATGCATCTTGATGTTTTGATGATCTCCTCATAAGTGCAAGGACCTGGTCCTCTGCAGAGTATGAATACTCGTCCAGTGGTCAAAGTGTTGTACAGTTGTCAGTTGGAAAGCTGTCTGTGTCAGAAGGTTGGTGAAGCTGCAGAGTACTCCACTAATCAGAAGCAACGAGGTTGCTTGTTCATTGGATAATAACTTTTCATGTCTAAATATATCCAAGAACAAATAACAAATTATTCATTCACTCAAAGAGAGAGATATTTCAAACTTCAAAACAACAAGGACCTGATCGATTGCTTCAAGTGCTTCCTGTACCAGCTGTTACTTTGTTTGCTTGTAATAGTGCTTATATTGTAGGATTCGTTTCACTTGTGAAAGAAATGTTTCAAGTTTGGGTGAATCATTGTAAGATCTAGGTTAAGGGTAACTTAGTGTCTTACTCTAAAGTCTATATTAATCGGTCAGGATTAGTATAGTGGGCAGTGTTGTATCTGCTTAGTCAAAGTCTAAATCATCTAGGAGCTAGTTGATTTAGTGGGCGGTGTGGTATCCGCTTAGCAAAGGCTAAGTTATCTAGGGGTGATAGCTTAGTGGTCAGTGTTGTATCTGCTCTGGCTCATCCAAGTAATAGGTGTTATTGCTTAGAGTTGGGATTAGTAGGGTAATCTTTGAGCGAGGAGGTTTTCACGTAAAGTTGTTGTGCAATCTTTACTTTCAGCACTTTGTTTATTTTCTGTTATTGTAACTGTGCTGAGGACCTGGTCCCATCTAGACCAGTGGACGCATACATTCCAACAAGTGGTATCAGAGCGGTACTTTTCGATTTGGTTAACACCAAGAAAATAAAAGATCCAGAAGGAATGGCTGCTCCACCTAATATGGAAGAAGGTCAGTCTTCTACTAGGCCACTGCGTTTTAATGGTCAATATTATGGCTGGTGGAAGAATCGAATGCATGACTACATCAACACCGAGGACACTGAGCTGTGGGACATCATTCTTGATAGACCATATATTCCTACAAAGGAGGTGAAGGATGGAGAGCTCACCACTACAGTTGTCAAAACTAGAAAGGAGTACAATGAGATGGATAGGAAAAAGATAGAGAAGAACTATAAAGCAAAGAAGATTCTAGTGTGTGGGATTGGATCCGATGAGTACAACAGAATTTCTGCCTGTGAATCAGCCAAAGAGATATTGGACTGTCTCCAAACAGCCCATGAGGGAACACAACGAGTAAAAGAGTCTAAGGTCGATGTGCTTACGACTCAATACGAGATTTTTTGTATGAAGGAAGGTGAAACTATCTTTGAAATGAACTCAAGATTCACTTCCATCACCAACGAACTAAGATGCTTAAGTGAGCCCATTCCCTTAAGCAAACAAGTTCACAAGATTCTCAAGGTTCTTCCCAAGTCATGGGAAAGCAAAGTTGATGCTATAACAGAGGCAAAAGATCTGAAGACACTTTCCATGGATGAGCTGATTGGAAATCTCCAAACCTACGAGCTGAACAAAAAGCAGGGGACAAACATAAAGGAGGGAAAGAAGGAGAATTTGTTGCTCTAAAAAACTCACAAAATAATGCGACTAAGGAGGAGGATGAAATAGCCTCTGATTTCAAAAAATCATCAAGAAATATGACGTCTTTCAAAAGAAGGCTTCGACCAGCAGAGCAGCAAACACAAATGAACTTTGTCATAAATGTGGCAAACCTGGTCATTTTATGAGGGACTATCCCAGCCAGAAGCAGGAAACTCAGGACTACAGACCTCGCAAGAGGGACCTAGTCCCAGACAGTGCTCGGAGAAAGGCTCATATTGATCAGTTTATGAGAAAAGCCTTTGCTGTATGGGGAAATGATTCAAGTGAGTCAGAAGAAGATGCAGAAAGTTATGAAGATGTTTCAATAATGGCTGTTGAAGATGATGAAAATGTCTTCAACTCCATTTTCTCTTTAATGGCTAAATCCGATGATGAAGAGGATCAAAATGAGATAAATCTTCTCGATCTTAAAGATGATTTATACTCTCTTCTTATTAAAAATTTGAGAAAACTTGTTGCTCTATTAATTGACTCAATTGATGAACTGGCCTCTGAAAATTTGATGAAGAGTGAAAAATTGAGTATGTGCGAAGATGAAAACTTAGTTCTTAATGCTCAAATGTCTGAACTGAGTATCAGGATAGATATCCTCAAGACTGATGGTCTGGAACCCAGTGGGGGACCTGGTACCTCAGTAGGTGGAAAGAGAAAGCTTAGCATCCTTGAGGAAGAACTGGAAGAAAATCTTAAAATCCTTGAGTCCAAGTTAGTTGCTTCTCTTAAAACAAATTCTCAACTGAGAAAGGATCTGAGTAAGGTCAAGGAGGAGTTGAGCCACTCTCTAAAATGGACTGACTCCTCTAAGATACTCTCTAATCTGTCTAATCAGAGTTTCAATTGGAAAGAAAGGGTTGGGACGCAGACCAATAGAACCCCTATATAATCCTCATAGCAAATATGTGTCTGTATCTGACAACCTTTTGAGCACTCACTGTGGTCGAAATGGTCATTTGAAAGAGAAATGTGAGAGTCTGAGAAAAGCTAAAGAAAGGCATGTGAAATTTGAAAATGATGTTAAAAAGGAACACAAGGGACCTGGTCCCCGTTATCGTTTTAGCAAGAACACTTTACCTCCATGGATAGGAAGGTTTCTCATTAAACCTTTTGACAGTTTTTGGGAACTCCGTTTGAAGTGGGTTCCTAAGTCTAATAAGTGATTCTTGTGCAAAAGAGAGGGAGCAGTCAATGTTGGTAAATGTATAGTGGATGCTCAAGGCATATGAATGGAAATACTGTAAAATTTCTCTCTTTGGAAGCACACCAAGGTGGTGGTGTGTCATTTGGCAGTGGAAAGAAAGGTTTTATTCTTGGTATTGGCAAGATAGGAAGAATTACAGATCATTCCAAGACAGTGTACACTATATGGATGGTCTAAAGTTTAATCTCTTAAGTGTGTTTCAAATTAACGACAATGGAAATGAAGTCAAGTTCATGTCTGAAGGATGTGTGGTTAAAAACTGTGCAATTAAGAAAATTGTAATGTCTGCAAAAAGAGTCAAGAATGTGTATGTTGTTGATCTTGATTTTACTGAAGAAGACAACTTGTCATGTCTGAGTGCTCAAATTGATGCTGCAAATCTTTGGCATAGATGACTGGGTCATGTAAGTACCTCTTTACTTAACAAACTTGTTACAGGGGACCTAGTCCGCGGACTACCAAAGCTGAAGTTCTCAAATGACAAAGTCTATGACGCCTGTGCAAAAGGCAAACAAACAAGATCTTTTTTCAAGGCAAAGAAGGGTGTGAGCAATACCATACTTTTAGAACTTCTCCACATGGATCTGTGTGGACCTGTCAGAATTCAAAGCAGATGAGGTAAAACATATATTCTTGTGATTATTGATGATCTCTCCAGGTACACCTGGAATATGTTTCTGCGGAAAAAAAAAAATGAGACTACCGGAATTTTGATTGCTTCTGCCAAAGCAATTCAACTGAAAGGTCAACTGCAAGATTGCTAGTATTTGATCTGACCATGGGACAGAGTTTGAGAACTCTCAAATTGAAAGTTCTTGTGCTAGAAATGGAATCAATCATAATTTTTCTGCACCAAGAACTTCTCAACAAAATGGAGTGGTTGAGAGAAAAAACAGAACTCTGGTTGATATTGCAAGGACTATGTCGATTGATTCAGGGCTGGCTATGAACTTCTGGGCAGAAGCAGTCAACACAACATGTTTTGTTACTAATAGATCAGGTCTATGATAAAGAAGACACTGTATGATTTGTTGAACGACAGAAAGCCTTTAATTGCTCACCTTAAGCTATTTGGGTGCAAATGCTTTGTACTAAATAATGGAAAGGATGAACTGGGTAAGTTTGATGTCAGGAGTGATGAAGGTGTGTTTGTAGGATACTCTTCTACCATCAAGGCCTACAGAGTGTCTAACAAAAGAACTCTATGTGTCGAAGAGAGCATTTATGTGACATTCGATGAATCTAAGAAAAATTGATGATCAATGGGAAACCATGAGATGGAAAAGTTGATCTAGGAAAGGGAAGACAAGGATATCCAAAACCTTGGAAACAAACAGGTTGCAAAGGAAATTGTTGCAGATCTCACAGGAGCACCTGGTCCCTTTGATACTACCCAGAAGGTTCCATCTCAAAATCATGAAGATGATGATGCTGAATTTGATGCTGAAATCGAAGAAGAGTTGATCAGAAAGTCCGGATGAAAACATCAATCCTGACATCCATTGGACAATCTCATCTCTCTACTTGACTCTGGAATTCAAACTAGATCCAGGATAAGAAATCTAGTTGCATATTCAGCCTTATGTCATCCATTGAACTAAGGAACATCAATGAGGCTCTACAGGATGCAGATTGGGTAACATCAATACAAGAAGAACTCTATCAATTTGAAAGGAGCAAAGTGTGGCACCTGGTCCCCCGACCTATCAACAGAACAGTTATTGGAACAAGATGGGTCTTCAGAAACAAACTTGATGAGCATTAAACTATTACTAGAAATAAGTCGAGGCTTGTGGTGCAGGGGTACAACCAAGAGATTTACTTTGCAAGGAATCTGTTGATCTTATGAGCAGTGAGTTTGAAATAAGAATGATGGGAGAACTCACTTTCTTCCTAGGCCTGCAAATCAAATAGTCCATTCAGGGTACCTCTATATGTCAAAAGAAATACATCAAGAAACTGCTTCGAAAGTTCAATATGATTGAGGCAAAAGTTCTTGACACTCCCATGAGCACAAGTGTGAAGCTTGACTTGGATGAATAAGGAGTTGAGGTAAATCAGACTATGTATAGGGGAATCATTGGGTCACTCTTGCATCTCACTACAAGCAGACCAAACATAGTCTTCAGTGTACGGATGTGTGCAAGGTTTCAAGCTGCACCAAAGGAGTCACATCTAAAAGCTACTAAACGAATACTGAGATACCTGAAGGGAACTCAAGACTTGGTCATCTCGCTACCCAACAGGTGACTCACTTGATCTAATTGGTTTTGCAGATGCAGACTATGTAGTCTTTCTTGTAGATCGAAAGAGTACATCAGGCATGACACATTTTCTTGGATCATCACTGATTTCCTAAGGGACAATATTGAGAAAAAAAATGTGGTGATGAAATTCTACAAGACTGTTACAAAGCCCTTGAGTAAATAATGCTTCATCAAAAATAGGATGATGTTGGGGATGCACAAGATTACCTAATTCCTTGACAAATTGGCACAAAAATCTTCTAGTTTGATTATGTTACGGAGGGCAGGTATCTATACTTGTTTAACGTTTGTCACTTAAGAATTCGCTTCTGGTGCCTTAATGCAGGTATACACTCATGGTGTGTCAAGCTGAAGGGACAATTTAATCACACTAGGCCAGGTTGCAGATTGAAACGAGGACCTGGTCCTCATAAGGTTAGTTTCACTTATACTACACTGTCTAACTGTCAACATCACTGCCACGTGTCTGTTGCCCATTCATCGTGTCAGTTTCAGATGTCTTTTCGCTTTTAAACCAAAGGTTGC